>NW_007731361.1:23563-44759 GCF_000696425.1 Galeopterus variegatus | reverse complement strand
GGGATTTGTTTTGTTACTCATCTTACTGGTTACAGATAATCTGTTCAGATAAGTGAACTACTATTTGAAATTCCATCTCTTCCAAACTATGATTTGTAATTCTCCAAATAAACAATATGATTTTTTTTTTTTTTTTGTCTTTTTTGTGACCGGTAAGGGGATCGCAACCCTTGGCTTGGCGTCATCCTCACTGCACTCAGCCAGTGAGCGCACCGGCCATCCCTATATAGGATCCGAACCTGCGGCCGGAGTGCCACTGCGCTCCCAGCGCCGCACTCTCCCGAGTGAGCCATGGGGTTGGTCCTAAATGATATGATTTTTACCATTCATTGATCATAATTTATTTTAATAATTCAGGGCCACACAAAAACAATAAAATGAAATTAACTGAAGTAATGGCATAATAAATAGAATAATATAAAACATTATAAATGTAGAACAGCCCTTTAGATAAATCATTAAATGACTCAAGATAAAAGAAGTATTTAAAATTTGGAATCCATGAAGTGAAAAGGACTTATGAAAAATTAGATATTAATATTTTAAGATGTGTGTTTTAATGCTTCCATTTTTATTCATAAAATTATATCCAATGTAGTGTTATATCTTGTCTCAATGGATAATAGTCAGTACATATATTTTTACAATATTATTTATAAATTTAAGATCTCATAATATGCGTTCCCTATAATATGCCCATAAGTTCAAATAAGTTTATAATAGAAATGGCAACTTGAGAATATAAAATACATGTATAACAATAAAAAGTTGCTAAATACTCCCTTTACTAAAGAAGAAACATTTAATGAACTAATTAATTATGATGCAAAAATATTACAGCAATTCTTTATCCATTTTTATATACTAGGGTAATTTGATAAAATGTATCAAAGTATTAGATTTGTTATATGTTAATGTCATTCATTTACACAATAGATGTATTTGGATTTCTGAATAAGCACTAAAATAGTTTCTCAACAGTTCTTTATGTTTTTCAAAGTTGAACTGACTTTTAAATGTTTAATATCTTCCATAGTAGAGAAAATAATTTGTTCTCCTTATATGCATGTTTTATTAGCCCAAATTTATTTTATTTTCACTTGTTCAATGAACTGTGAATAATATCCTCACAAATTAATCTCATGTAAATATTAAAATGGGAAAAACAAAGTCAATTTGTAACATTGATTTTTCTCCTTTACTTAGATCTAAGGAAATATAAATAGTTGATTTTGTTATTGAGGATTCAGAAGGATAATGTTGGAAACTAAGCTTTTTGCTTTTTAGTATTTTTGATTTCATAGTTTTTCTTTTGTAATTAAAATACGTTTTCAAAAAATCAGTTGTGTAGGACAGGTATTACTTTAGTTGAAGCACTCCGAAATCCTATTGCTTAACTCGTGCTTTTGAATCAAATTGCACAACCAAAATCTCTATTGCACTGACAGACAGTAAGATAAATAATGCAGGCGGAAAACATTGCCTATCTTCTTCATTCAGCTTCTTGATGGACAAGAGAATAAAAATGAAAGGTGTGGGAGAGACAGTAGATGACAGCCCTCTGGATCCCTTCTATTAGCTAATGCAACTTAGGGAGAAAAGTGGTCACTTTATGGTGAAGATGAACTTCGTGCAGTAAGTTTGATAAATTGTTATCATTCCAGGCAATTTAAGATAATGCAATCTCCCTGTCTGAATGGCATAACTACTAGAAATGTGAGCTGTCAGGAAATCCTTAGATCCATCACCCAAAGACTTGGCTGCATTCACATCTATTTGTTTGCACCTGAGGTAAAAATCACAACAACAATAAGAACAAAGATTTAAAAAATAATAATAAAGAAAAGAATGGAAGTGAAATAATGAATAGAAATGCTCAATTTCCAGTTTTAACCAGTGGACATTTTCAAATCCATAAATATAAACAGAAATTATGGGGAGGTTTACCTTTACATAATCCTGCTATGTAAAACTGGATGTAAAAAAAGATGACACTATTTTTATAACTTAAAATACAAATTAACTTGAATCAAAAGATTTTATAATTTATGATGCAAATTAATCTGGATGTTAATGTTTAAGAAGTTCCATACTGCACTGTTGTTGGGACTGTAAATTAGTACAGCCATTATGGAGAACAGTATGGAGGTTCCTCAAACAACTACAGATAGAGTTACTGTATCATCCAGCATTCCCAGTACTGGAAATATATCCAGAGGAATGGAAAATATCATGCTGAAGAGATACCTGCAGTCCCATGTTCACTGCAGCTCTATTTACAATAGCCAGGTGATGAAATAAACCTAAATGTCCATCGAAGGATGACTGGATGAGGAAAATGTGGTATATATGCACAATGGAATACTACTCAGCCATAAAAAAGAGTGAAATTCTGCCATTTGCAGCAACATGGATGAACCTGGAGAAAATTATCCTAAGTGAAACAACTCAGGTACAGAAAGAGAAATACTGTATGTTCTCACTCATAAGTGGGAGCTGAATCCATAAATAAAGAGATAAACAATAAAGAGAGACACAGAGAAAGAAAGAAACAGCAATCACAGTAACATGTTGAACTTTTAGAAAGAGAGAAAAGAACCATGGTTACTAGAGGTGGAAAACGAGAGTAGAGGGGAGAGGGAGGCAGGTTAACAAGGAACTGGTTAACCGACACAAAGAATGATTACATATTGTAATGATTAATAAGCTAACTATCCTAATATAATCATCACACATTGTGCACAACTGTTGAAAATCAATTTTGTATTCCACGTGTATGTATAATAAATTGTCTTACAAAATAAAAAAAGAAGTTCCATAAATACGTAAAATGTAAGAATCAGGAAGGAAAAATATGAAATTTATGTTATCTAAAATTTTCTTTATATTTCTAACAGGCAAGCAGATGAGAATGAGGTGTAAATGATTTAGTCATCTCTGGGTATAGATACAGCATGAAAGAGTGGCATGCAGTCATTGTGATACTTGGTTTATAATGGTTAAACTAGAAAGAGTACAGAATGCATAAAAATGTCATTTCACTACCCACAGATATCTTACATGTGTGGTAAATGAAAAACAAAAACAAAACAAAACAAAAAACAATCATCCATTACAAATGGGAATCCTAAATACTGCATTATTACTTTATCTCATATGCATAACTTTCTCTAATGGTTTAGGAAAATTTTAGAGAGGAAGATATTATGCTCATAAAGAATCTGTTTCACTTGCTGAACAAACTCAATCTTCCCCTTACACGGGGCAACCCGAGTTTAAATGTTTCATCAGCAATTCCATTTATTCAACAAAAACTAAACTCATCATCTTCCTCCCAATAGTTCTGATCCATCTTCATGCTTCCTGTTTGGTTTAATGGTGTCATCATTCACCCAATCAACAATTGCAAGATCTTGGACTCTTCATTAATTTTCCTTCTCTCTCATCATGTCAGCAAATCCTATTGGTTTCATCTCCACGAAGTATTTAACTTTTTTTCTTTCCATCAAAACAGCAAGGTCTGGGCCGATGTTAAAATGTTATTGGATTGCCACAGTGTTTTCTTATAGACCAACTTGTTTTTAAAATTTCTTTATCTAATCTACGCTGAGCATTGCTGTCTCAGCCAAATTTTTATAGTGCATTTATAAATATGACTGTGTTAGTTAAGGTTAAAATTCAGCTGTGTGTAATAGAACCTTATGATAACATTTTTTTTAAAAAAATGAATATAGAAGTTTCTTTTTCTCCTCTAACTGGGTTTGTTACTCTGCATTTTCCTGAAGTTATTCAGGCATCTGGCTCCTCTAATCCTCTGTCTCCACTCTCCCTAGCGTCATTCGAGCTGAAGATGGAGGAAGGGGTTAAAAAGACAAGCATTGCACACATAACTTCAACTGATATCCTGTTAGTTAAATTTTAGAGATATGTGCATACCTCTACTAACAGATAGCTGGGCAGTCATACCAGGACTTGAGGATGTGCCACTCAGATTTTCCTTCAAAAGAGAAATGTAGAGAAAATAAATAAGTAAATATACAGACAAACGGGGGAGGCGAGGAAGAAGACACAACAATCACAACGATTCTTGGAATGTGTTAAGAAAAGTGGACAGATATGATGTGCGGGGAGAGGGAGAGGAAAAGGAGGAATTGGTAAAGGGACACGAAAATCAACTATATTGTATACTGATAAATTAAAATAATTTTTAAAAAAGAGAAATGTAGTCAGCTGTTGGTCTTCAGCGGCTGTACAGGCGGAAATCACCAAAGTGTTCAAATTGAGGCTGTGTTCTTCCCAGGCTGTTTCCAGGTAATGACTTAGCACTGAGAGGGTCCTAGCGCCAGGCCATTCCTGCCCACCACTTCTGCTAACTTTTCTAACATACAGCCTTTGATCTGTTGCCCTGGGGACGTTTTTCTTTGAGCTCCCCTGCAGTCTGAAGCTCGTCCTTCCTTCTTTCTCTGTTTCCTACATGTCAGAACTGAACCTGCAGCAGAAGTCTCTCTCTGTTTACTCACGCTCCCTCCCCCCTCGCAATCGTTTTCCCCACCCAGTCTTTTGCATGGGGTATTTCCATCTTGTTATCTGCTTCTCAGAACACCAATGTAAATTAGGAGTTGTAATGGTATGATAATGAAGGAGAGAGCGATAAGAAGGAGCCTTCAGCCGTGTCTGCTATGAGTCTTCAATAGTTTTCTAGAACCTGCAAAACAGTTTAAAAATATAGCTTCAGATAAAAACTTAATTATTAGAGAACTTAGTACTTTATATGCAAGAAAAAAGGTTATTCTCTCTAAAATTCTATGAATAATGCTACATATACAACTCTGCTTTGGGAAACTCTTGAGGGTGTATGACGTAAAATAAAGACAAATTCTCTAAGTAAATGGATTCTGATATTTAACAAGCATCGATTCAAATGCCAACTCTGAAATGGACTACATGAGGGACCCTGAGCAACTCACTAAACTTCCCTAAGCTTCTAGTTCTTGATCCATTAAAAGTGGATGTGAATAGTTCTGTGTTTTTATGTAGAATGCCACAAGATAATGAATGAAAAGTGCTTAGCAGAATCCCTACTACAGAGGAAGAGTTCCTTCTTCTTGCTATTGCTATCATATTATTGTAGCTGCCACTGGCATTATTATTATTATTATTACTACTACTACTACTTTATGCAGCACTCTGAGCTTTTTCTTTTTCTTATTTTGAAAATTTTAGAGCATGAGAGAATCACCCCTCCCTCATAGACTTGGCTATTTGAACCTTGTAAATTTAGTGTTTGGTGTTTGCAGTCTGGTAGAGCAAAATTATGTTTGAAATTTGTGAACAGTTTATGAGAACTTCCAGATATATCTGGAACAACAGCTTTGTAAAGGTCCCTGAAATTATGCATTAGGAATTGTAAACAAGATCTGGCAAAATTTAAATTGCCATTTTTCATGTATAAACTCCTCCAGTGTAGTTTATAGATTAGTGAGTTCTCTGACCATTTAAATTACTTTTTTGGTATTCTACCGGAGATTGTTGCAAATCTGATTGATACTCCCTTTTTACTCAGCATCAAGATTTTTGAATAAACCAAGAGGGCAGACCCAAAAGACCTGTTACTTGAATGGTACTGTAGGTGAGCAGAGCTGGTCCTTTCAATACCAGTGTAAAATAAAAGAGACAAGGTAAAGACATTAGTGATGTTTTTGGGCAAATTACCTAATCTCACTGTGGCTTAGTCCTCTCCTGTTAAATGAAGCTTATAATAATAGGAATTCGTAGACTTGTTGTGATGATTAAATTACACATGTAAACTGCTTGTCTCCAACTGTTACATAGAAAGTGGCATTCAAGTGCCTGCCCTGAGATAATGTGCTGGGCAAAATTTGAGAGAGAATGAGATCTGTACAAATTTGTGTGCTGATAAAATGATTAAAATTTCTCTTGACAATTCCAGACAATAAAGTCTCGGTATCTCATCACTTAGGAATAACCCTCCCCTGCCCTCTAACCTGTGAGGGGACTAGCTATGCCTGAATTGGACAATAGTCCTCATCCTGCTGCAGGTATCTAGTTAGAATTGCCTCAACAATTAAATCCACGCTCTCGTAAAGGCAGTTCAGCAAACAATAAAGCTTATGACAGAGCCACGCAGTGTCAATAACTGTGGTTATTTTTTGGAATTGTATTACTAAACTCTGGAGAAGAGTGTTTTCAGTGGGGGCTAAACCGAGGCACTGAGAAGTTCCAGCTGTGGCAGTGCCTTGAGGCCGAAAGAGAAGGCAAGTGATAGAAATTCCCCAGGGCCTTGAACTCAAAGCCATCTGTGTCTTCAAACTCAAAACTCATTGCTTAACAGCAATTGGACAATTATTTGATGGCATGGACAGCAAACAGAAATAATGTGATACACCGGGAAACACATCAGAAGAAAGGATTAACACTTATTTTTTGATTGAGTCAAATTATTGGAAGTGCATAAATTGTGGATGTGCAACTCATGAATTTTCACAGATTGAACACTTATAAACAACACTCAGATAACGAAATAGAAAATTACTAAAATTCCAGAAGAACTCCTGTCTCCTTTTGCTTTCATTAACTCTGAAAGGTATCACTGCTTTTACTTGAAACACTGTAGATGAATTTTTAATGTTTTCAGTTGATATAAGTGGAATAATAGTTTGTTCTCTGTACCTGGATGATTTTGTTCAACATTCTGTTTATGATATTTAAATGTATTTTGTCAAATAGTTGTAGCTTATTTGTAGTACTGTAGATTATTTTATGTTGATATGATAAAACTTATGCATCCATTCTACTATAACAGAACTTTGTGCTATTTTCAAGTTTTTGCCTATTTTGAACAGTGTTGCTATGAACATACTAGAACATGATTTTTTGGTGAACATTTGCATGCATTGCTGCTTGGTATATACTTACTAGTGAAAATTGCTGTATCATAGTATATCTATATGTTCAGCTTTAGTGGTTACTACCAAACAGTTTTCCAAAATGGTTGAACTGAGCAAGTTACACTTTCACCAGGAATCTATAAAAGTTAGTTTCTCCATATTTTCATCAACCCTCGATACCGGTGGTTTTTAAAATATATATTTAATCTGGTAAGTGTATAGTGATAATTTGCATTTCTCTAATATCTAGTGATATTCAGCACCTTTTTAGAAGCCTATGCCCATTTCTACTCATGTATAGACTTTAGTACTCTGGGGAAATAATCCTTTATTATTATTTTCTTGAATATATTAATCATTGATAGTTGCTTTAATATTCATATCTAGTCACTCCAATATCAGTATCACCTATGGACTGTTTTTATTTTCCTTTTACTCTATTTTGCTTAAATCCTGTTTTATGATATGCCTTGATAGTTGCTTTAATATTCATATCTAGTCACTCCAATATCAGTATCACTTATGGACTGTTTTTATTTTCCTTTTACTCTATTTTGCTTAAATCCTGTTTTATGATATGCCTGGTAATATTTTAATGGAAGATGGACATGATGTATAAACAATTTGGAGTCTTCAATGATTTGATTTCTTCATAGATGCTTAGAGTACGGGTCCAATATCATTTATAATCAAGGGTGGAAATGTTCCAGATTTCACGTGGGCTTTTTTTTTTCCAGACTCTCCTTACTTCTTGAGTGACTCTCATCTGGGGTTTGAACTGCATTCTGGATATTTCACCAGAACCCCCCTTTTTTTAGGATCCGGGGGAAAGTGAAAAGTTCTCAGACTTGAAAGCAGAAAAAGCATGATTTAAAAAAGAAGTGATTTAAAAACTACTCTTGATAAAAATTGAGACACAAACAAAAACCAAAACCTTTGTCCTAAAAATATCCCATAAAGAGGATGAAAAGACATGCTGTTGATATAGACTGGGAGAAAATACTTGCAAAGTGCATGTCTTACAAAAGACCTGTATGTAGACTGTATGAAGGACTCTCAAAACTAAACAGTAAAGACACAAAAAATCCAGTTAGAAAATGTGCAAAAGACATGAACCAACATTTCCCTGAAGACGATATACAGATGTTAAATAAGCATATGAAAAGATGTTCATTACCTATTAAAAATGCAAATTTAAGCCACAATGAGATAACACTACACAAATATCAGAATACCTAAAGTCGAAAATAATGATATCGCTAAATGCTGGTGAGGACGTGAAGAACCTTATTATGTAAAATGGTTCAGCCACTTTGGAAAAGAGTATGACAGTTTATTAGGAAGTTTAAAAAGCAGTATCATACAGCCTAGCAATTGCACCCTTGAGCATTTATTTCAGAGAAATAAAAACTTATGTTCACACAAAAACCTGCATATGAATGTCCACAGAAGCTTTATGGGCAACAACAAAAAACTGGAAATTACAAAAATATGTCATTGAACCAATGAGTGGTTACTCAAATTGTGGTACATCCACACAGTAGAATAGTACTCAGCAATAAAAAGAAACAAACTACTGATATATGCATACTTGGATTAATCTCTGGGGAATTATGCTTAGTGACAAAAGCTAATCTCAGAAATTTCCATACGGTATATATTTACACTTACAAAAATCCTTGAAATGACAAAATTACAGACATACAGGTTAGTGGTTGTAGTAGTGAGGGAATGGGAAACAAAGAAGTGACTGGGTCTATAAAAGGATCAAACAAAAGATTTTTATGATGAAACGATTCTGTATCTTGACCATGGTGAAGGTCAGATGGATCTACATATGTGATAAATTTATATAGAACTAAATAGACATAAAAGTAAATGTATAAAAAGCTGATGAAATCTGAATAAGATAGGTAAATGGGATCAAGGCCAATTTCCTGTGTGGTTGTGATATGGTCCTAAAATTATGGAAAATTATTACCACTGGGAGAAACTTGGGGAATGGTGTATAGGATCATTATTATTTTTACAACAGATGTGATTCTATAATTATCTCAAATTAAAAAATTAAAAAGATATACACAGCAAATATATATATTTTTAAAAACTTACTAATATTATTAGGAGAAAAATTAAACCTAAAGCCAAAGATTATTGGTAGTGGTGAAATAGATTACAACCTGATGAAAAGAACAATTCATCACAACAAGAAAATAAAATTTATCATGCATATGTGCATACCCACGCAGCCTCAAAATAAATGACAAAGACTGACATATTTGTCAATAAATTGACAAAGACACAACTATATAATTTCCTGTATTTACCTTTTAATTTTGGAAATAAAAATGAATGATTTTTGTTTATTTGTATGGCTTTGTTATTGGGTGGGGGTGTTGGCTCCACCCTGATACACAGTATTAATAAGATTTCTAAGACTCATAGATAGACCATATACATGTGGAAGTTCTTATTTGGAATTTATTTTTTCACAGAGCCTTCAATAATTAAAGTTTGCTAACATTCATTCACTATAAGTAGAAAAATAAACATTGCTCATTATATATTAATTATACTCTTGTTCTGGTTTCAGAACCTATGATCCTGAAATGTTTCCTAATTTGAAATAATACCTGCACAGACACAATTCAGTGAGAAAGTTACTTATTTTTTGACTCTTCAAATGTTTGTTCTATTCAATTCTGATAACTTAATAGTACCTGAAGGCATTCCTTGTAGTGCAGATTTTATAAAGGAGACTGTCTATGATTTGAAGAGTGTGAAACACGTATTAATGACAGAGTTTATCTTGTCCTACATCTATCTGTCTATTCAACTATCTATCCATCATCCATCCATCTAATCTTTTCCTTATTATCCATCTAATCTCCTAAACTATCAATGAAAATATATATAGCTACATTTTAAATTTATTTATTTATCAAATATTTATTGATAAATTACTATTTGCCTGATGAAATTCTAGGCACTGAGGAGAAAACAATGAACAACATACTTACATTTTCATGTTACTGACTTTCTGATAAGCTATACAACATGAGTTTATTGTGGTCGATGCACAGATTTTCCTGGTTTGGTACATATGATTCTTCTTTATGTACTTTCATGTCCCTTGCTGATCTATTGCAGAATATGGCCAAAAAAATTTCTTGGCACAGTTTTGCCTGGAAAATAAGTTAATTCCAAATTGATATACTAATTTTGCTGAGTTCTTGACTTCTTTAAATGTGTCTGTTCCAATTTCAAACTTTGTAGGTTGGGGCTTTCTACTGCAAATATACACATTTAATTACCTCTGTGTATATCTATCTACATATTTCTGTTCCTATTCACTACTTTAAAACACAAGGAAAGTATTTTATTTTTACTTAACTTCATTGTTACAATTTCATACTCTAGATATCCTCTGTCTTTAAGGACCTGGATATACCCTTCTATAAAATTACTGTTTAATATATTGTAAAGAGTTTTAAGAAACTTTCTGGCATTTCGCAAAAAATAACATTTGGCAAATGCCAGAAACCCATACACACAATGAAAATTGGGCCTGAAACATAATATCTTTGTTTGTTATTCTTTTTCCCCCCATTGTTGCATTTGTTATTGTTATAAGTTGTTTCATTTCATCACTGTCAAACAACCTCTATTTTTATTATTACCTGTAAAATTAAAAGCAGAGGTACTCTGCAACTGTCTATTTCTATTTCTTTTTTAATTTGTATTACATTTATGTGTTCACATATAAATAACACCATGTTTATTCAGACAGTACACTTCAGATTGTGTCATATTGACAGAAGACAAAATAAATTCTATTTAGAAATTTGCTGACACCAATAGTTTCTAAATATCATGAGATAAAAAAAGGCACAATTGTTAAACTGTGCCTATGAAGAAATTTTGATTAAAACATTGCATCCTCTTTTGCATATTTTCTATGTAAATGAGCTTATTTTTGAAGAAGTAAGCCTGCTATATTTAATAGAACGAGGTAAATATATGTGTATTTAAAGAAGTGTGTCCTGCTATATATTTTTTAATTATTTGGCCTTATTTATAGCTTTAGAAAATGTTTCAGAACACTCATATTTTACAGTGGTAGCTACAGACAGGCTTTCATAAATAAAATAAAATTGATTAATCAAACTAATTCCTACAAGGGTTTTATAATAAGGGAGGCAACATTGCAATTCTTAAATAGTTAAGGAGGAAGCAAAGGTTTTCATTGGTGCCTGAGTACATAATTTGATCCATTCTGCATGTAGTATCTGAATTATGAAGAAGAGTTCTTAAATAGTACTCCATATAAAATAAGAACTTTTTACCATAAAATGTGTATATTAAGTACAATTCACTGTGATATATGCTGAAATAAAAAATGGTGTATATTCTGGATATTAATCCTTTGTTGGTTGTGTGGTTTACAAATATTTTCTCCCACTCTGAAGGTTGTCTTTTAGCTATGTTAATTGTTTCTTTTACAGTGCAGAAGATTTTTAGTTTGATATAATCCCATTTGTTTATTATTTCTTCTGTTGCCTGTGCTTTGGGGGTCCAGTTTTCCAGCAACATTTACTGAAGAGGCATTCTTTTCCCCAGTGTATGTTCTTGGTGCCTTTGTCTAACACTCAGCATCAAATCAAAACCACACTGAGAAATTTTCTCACTCCAGTTAGACTGCCTATTATCAAAAAGCAGAATAACAAATGCTGGCAAGGATGTGGAGAAAGGGCAACCCTCTTACACTGTTGGTGGGACTGTAAATTGGTGCAGCCATTAGGAAAATGGTATGAAGTTTCCTCAAACAACGGTAGATAGAACTGCCATATGTTCCAGCAATTCCACTGCTGGGTGTATCCCTTCATCATGTTGATGGGATACTAGCACTCCCATTTTTTTCACAGCTCTATTTACAATACCCAAGAGTTGGAACTAATCTAAATGTCCATCATCAGACAATTGGATAAGGAAAATGTGGTGTATTTACACAATGGAGTACTACTCTGCCATAAAAGAGAATGAAATTCTGTCATTCACAGGAACCTGGATGAACTCAGAGGAAATGATGTTAAGTCAAATAATCCGGACACAGAAAGAAATACCGCGTGCCCTCAGTCATAAGTGTGAGCGAACACACACACACACACACACACACAAAACAAACAAAGAAAACTATAAAACAATAAGAAAGATACCACAAACACAAAAATGCATTGAATTTTAAAAAGGAGGGAACAGAATAAGGTTACCAGAGGTGGAAAGAGGGAGAAGGGTTAGGAAGGAATTGGTAAAGAGCCACCAAAAACCATTACGATGTATATTGCTGAATATATTAATTATCCTGATTTGAGCATCACATATTGCACACAGGTATTAATATTCAACTCTGTGCCCCACAGATATATACAATCAACTGTTTTTAAAAAATACCCTTGGGTCCATATATATTGTGATATCAGAACTATTGAGAATTTAGAAATGTAATGTGGTACATATGTTGTTCTTAGATGTCTACCAAGAATCAAATGACATGTAATGTATTTTCCATAAAAAAACTATTGCCAAATACCATTGTCAAATATGTTTTTCAGAATAACAGTCAAACTTAGTTTCAGATAATGGAAATTACACCCCATTTTAGAAAAGTAAATATAGTTGAATATTTGTATATATTAGTGTATATGACATAATAAGTAGAAAAATAACATTTGTCTATTAATCTGTGGAAATTTTCTTTTTGTAAAGTCACTATAATTTCATAAATATTTTGTTAGTGATGGTATCTTTGGCGTGGTGAAAAATAAAAAAATTCCCGCCGGCCGTCAGCTTCCTCTCAAATAGAGAAGATGCAGAGGCTCTCTCTCCCGGTAGAGTTAAGAACAAAAGTGTGATCAGTGATTGCCCTGCTTTCATTAGACTTTAAACATTTAAAGTTAAACCATGATATTAACGGACCTAGAAATAGAAGATCTAAGTTAAAAAAAAAAAAAAAGAGGGGTCAAAATATTACTTTCTAAACGTTTGTATGGCATCTTTATCTATGAAACTTATGACGATCAATGAGGGTGGGGTGTGCAGTGATTGTTACACATGGCAGGGTTAAATGAGTTGCTTGTTAACAAAATCAAGAGCTTTTATTAACACCATTGTAACTAGTCAGACAATATATTAGATGAACATAATCCACTCATGAGCCCCCCAAAAATATAAAACCCCAAGGCATTAACTTAAGATAAACGTAAAGGATATTTAACCATTTCCACCAAAATTAATTGACATATTAAAGCTTTATTTCAAAACTTTATAAAGATACATTTACAATTATTCCCATAATAACCTTACCTGAATTTACAAAAAAAATCCAATACAATACACAATAACTTAAGAGAAACATACTAAACTGTAATAGTCTCATAAATTTGTATGGTAAGTGGAAAAATATGAAAATTAATTTCAAAGTAAAAAAATCAGAGTACACCACAATATATATAACGATACATATGATGATGTCAATTTTGTAAAAAAATATATGTAAATATGTTTTATATACACATGTTTTATATATTGTATATATTTGTTTATTACTGTATATGTATGTATTTGTACACTTATATAATAATTGAAAATGTTTTGGGGTGTTTTTGTAGGTTGCGGATATAAATATTTAATATTAAATAAATACCACTCAAATTAAAAACAAATAAAACATACTAATATACAAACATACTTGTCTTTGTGTGCTGGAATTATAGATATTTTTTAAAATTTTTTTCTAGTATCTGGTAGAACAAAAGTTTCTCTATAATAATCAGAATTGTTTATTGAACTAAAAATACGTGTAAGTTAACGCATATATGAAGTCAAGGGCATGAAAAATATTCATCATAAAATATATTTCATTTTACTAAATTATTTTACATGTTTATAACTTTTACAAAAACTCCTATGAGTATGCAAAAATAACCAATTATTAGTAATTATATCCATAGAGATTTTATCCAGGAGAAACACAACTATTGCTGATTTTGAATTTAGAAAAGATTTCTCTAAGGAACCTCATAGAAAGATTCTCATGCAATGTCATTAATTATATCCTTGCAAATCTTTACATTAAAAAGTGACAATATCCATATTATTTTAAAAAATCATGTTTCTCAAAATAAAGCATTGTTATCTTTCATTATTAATTCAACAAAAGCAATTATGAGCTTGGCTAATCTAGCAAGATCCAAATATATAGTTAACCGGTAGAAAGAGTTAATCAAGGGACAGATTTATTAAAAAAAAACAAATTGGTATATAAATACTATTTTATTGGAACTATGCCAATAAATGGAGGTATATAAATTTAGAAATTGGAATCTCCTTTCTAAACTGATCTAACCATTTCCCAGTGGTAACAGGTCTCCATAGTTAACTGGGTATCATTTTTGATTATTTCCATTCATATACATAGTATAGGTACTGCGTTAGTTTGTTTTTGTGTTTCTATAATAAAATACCTGAACCTGGGTAATTCATAAAGAAAAGAGGTAGGCTTATTTGGCTTATGATTCCGGCACAGCTGTACCTGGTGTGGGCCTCAGTCTGCTTCTCATCATGGCAGGCAGCCAGTGGGGTGCAGGGAGGTCACATGGCGAGAGAGGAAGGAAGAGAGAGAGAGAAGATGTGCCAGGCTCCTTTTAACAACCAGCTCTTGCAGAAAATAATAAAGCTAGAACTTATTCACTACCCCCACTCCAAGGGAGGACATTCATCTACTCATGAGTGAACTACCCACAAGACCCAACTACCTCTCCACAGTGCCACATTGGGGATGAGATTTCAACATGAGCTTTGGAGGGACAAACATATCCAAACTATATCAGACACTAATTCTATTTCATTTACAACCTCCTTGGTTAAATTGTTCCCTTGGTATCATATCTTGTTGGTGACAATTGTAAATGGGCTTACCTTCATTATTTCTCTTTCTGTTAAATTATTATTTGAGTATATAAATGCTACTGATTTCTGGGCAATTATTTTGTATCCTGCAATGTTACTGAAGTTATTAACCAGCTCTAGGAGTTTTTTGATAGAGCCTTTAGGTTTTTCTTTTATAGTATCATGTCATCTGCAAATAGGGAAAGTTTGATTTCATCTTCTCCAATCTGGATTCCCTTTATAAATAATAGACATTCAGACCAGTGGAGCAGAATTGAGAACCCAGAAATCACTCCTCAGGCTTATAGCCATCTGATATCAGACAAATGCAACAAAAATCTACATTGGGGAAAAGATTGCATCTTCAACAAGTGGTGCTGGGAAAACTGGATATCCATATGCAGAAGAATGAAACTAGATATGCATCTCTCACCGTACACTAAAATCAACTCAAAATGGATTAAAGACCTAGATATAAGACCCGAAACTATAAAATTACTAAGGGAAAATATAGGTGAAACACTGCAGCAGTTAGGTCAGGGCACAGGCTTTATGAACATGAGCCCAAAAGCACAAGCAGCAAAAGAAAAAATAAACAAATGGGACTATATCAAACTAAAAAGTTTCTGCACAGCAAAAGAAATAATCAACAGAGTGAAAAGACACTCTACAGAGTGGGAGAAAAATTTTGCCAACTATGCATCTGAGAAGGGACTAATATCCAGAATATACATAGAACTCAATCAGTTATACAGTAAAAAAATAAAAGACCCGATTAAAAAATGAGCAAAGGAGCTGAATAGACATTTTTCAAAGGAACACATACAAATGGCCAGCAGATACATGAAAAAATGCTCAACACACTAGTCATCAGGGAAATACAAATTAAAACCACATTGAGATACCACCTCACTCCAGTTCAACTGGCTATGATCAAAAAGACAGTGAATAACAAATGCTGGCGAGGGTGTGGAGAGAAGGGAACACTACTGCGGTGTTGGTGGGACTGTAAATTAGTACAACCACTATGGAAAACAGTATGGAGGTTTCTCAAACAACTACAGATTTTTCTTCCATATGATCCAGCAATCCCTCTTCTGGGTATATATCGATAGGAATGGAAATCATCACGTCAAAGAGATACCTGCACTCCCATGTTCATTGCAGCTCTGTTTACAATAGCCAAGATATGGAAACAACCTAAAAGTCCGTTAATAGATGATTGGATAAGGAAGCTGTGGTATATATACACTATGGAATACTACTGTGCCATAAAAAGGAATGTAATACTCCCATTTGCAATAACATGGTTGAATCTGGAGAAACTTATGTTGAGTGAAACAAGCAAAGCACAGAGGGATAAATACCTCATTTGCTCACTCATTTGTGGGAGCTAAGAGAGAAAGAAGGAAGGAAAGAAAGACCACAGTAGTGCCATGATCCAACAGAGGGAGGGAACATTCCTAGGGCTGCAAATTAAAGTTCAGGGGAGATTGCAAGGGGGATAACTGAAGGGGAAAAAGGGTACAAAAGCAATTTCTGGTAAAGGGTATGAATCTGGCCCCCACATCATGGGCAGGAGGGGGGACAATCAGCTTTGTATCTCATGAATATTCTTAATTAATTAATCAATCAATTAATTAATTAATTAAAAAAGAACTTTGTTTTTATCCTTGTATTTTTTATGTATGTCAGTAAATTTTTATAATAGTCTTTTGGTATTAATGCATCTATTTGTTTATTCTTGAGTATTTTATAATCGCTGTTAACAGGTAATATGATATTTTAAAAAGTATTTAAAACTAACACTGGAATAGGTTTTGCTAGTATGTAGGTTAAAAAACTAAAAATTTAAAAATTTTCATTATAGATCAGGTTATTACACTGAAATTTATATTAAATTCTGGTACATTGTCATTATTTTTTTCTTTTTTCTACTTGATTAGTTAATTTTTCCCCAATAAAAGTCTCATAACATAAAAATTACAAGCGATAACTATGTAAATAATTTCATTAAATATTTACCTTCATTATGAATATATAAATGTTATCTTTTGTTGCTTTTTTTATTCCTCCAGCTAAGACTTATAATTCTTTACCTGTAAGTGTAATGTTTGCTATTAAAAACAAAGGTTGCTTTTCATTAAAATAGGTATGTTTCCATCTACTACTATTTATAATTTTTTTAGGAATTATTGCCATATTTTTCAAATTATTTGCATTACTTATGAATTTATTTATTTTTTTATCTTTTAATATGTGGAGCTGTATTGATATATTGATATTTACTAGTGTTGGTTATCCTCAAATTCCTGGCATTACTCCCATTTGATTATGCTGCATTAATTCTTTAAAACAGTACTGGAATTGATTTTCCAATGTTTTATCTAGAATCTTTTTATTCTTTCTTATAAGTGAATTTGGCTTGCAAAGTGTGTGTGTGTGTGTGTGTGTGTGTTGGTATCTTTGTCTTGTTTGGATATCATGCAAATGATATCCTCATAAAACGAGCTGCCAAACACTTAATATTTTCCGTATTCTGATATAGTTTATGCAACATGGAGATACTTTTCCCCAGGTGTTTGTTAAAAATGATATCGCATGTATACATTTTTAAAGGGTGAATATTTTTAATAAAATTTCTTTGTCTTGTTTGGATATCATACAAATGATATCCTCATAAAACGAGCTGCCAAACACTTAATATTTTCTGTATTCTGATATAGTTTATGCAACATGGAGATACTTTTCCCCAGGCGTTTGTTAAAAATGATATCGCATGTATACATTTTTAAAGGGTGAATATTTTTAATAAAATTTATTTTAATTACTGTAAAGTAGTAAGAAAAAAAAGAGGCTTTTCATCCTGAAATGATTGGTTTTCAGTTATATCTTCAATTTTTCTACTCCATGAATTCAAGCCATCCTGACTCTTTACGACAGTGAGAAGACAACTGAGGGTAAAAATTATGATTTCTTAAAAAAGGTCTCTCTCTTATGGTACTAGTAAGTGATGTTAACATATACCAAAAGATTGAAATGTATTTTTAAAATACACAAAATTTACATTTTTTATCACTTATATATGACCAGTGTCTACACCTGCTCTACTATTTTCTAACTATCATCATCTGTCAGGCTTTCATTGGTCCTCAGACTATGTCCATTTATCTCTTTGCTATGTATTAAGTAAATAAAGATAAAAATTTGATGTGACCTTTTTTTAAAAGACTGCATTTTTATTTAACACAAAGTTTGAATTTTTGATCAATCATGAAGTAAATCTGAAAAATATTTTGATAAAATCAGATGAAACATTTGCTTTATGACTTTCTTTCCATAAAATCTATTGTTTACGAAGTAAAATAGAACAATACTGCAACATTAAGAGCTGTTAACAAAGCCTTTCTAAATTTCACAATCTCTATCTATGTATTATTTAGAAATTAGAAACATTTTTATACAATTTCACATTCTGATCTTTGCCAATAGTGTCATTGAAGGAACAATGGAGTCATTTTTATTTTTCCTGATTCCATAGTCAAGACCAAACTAACAGCTTGGCTATTACAGCAATCTTAATTTCTTCCAAAAAGTATTGCCCTTTTTTTTCTCCATTGGTTTTCTTGAATTATTTTATGAAGATTATTTCAAGCAAGTATATGTTTTACTGAATTCATGCCTACAGATGCCATGGGAAAAAATTCAGTTTATCAATCTTCTAATTGCCAATGGTATATAACTAATGTTGCTTGAGTAACATTTTTTGTGTGTGTATTATAAAAAAGAACAATGGCTCTCACTTGGTTTTAGGACATTATCTTTAGAACTTTTATTGTTCTGACTCTGGTGTGTTGGTTGTTAGCATACTATATGCTAGGGCAACTTAGGAGTTGAAAGATGCATTTGAGTTTTAAACAAAAAGACTTGGAAAATAAGCAACTTTTTTGAATTTAGAAAAAAGTATAAATTCAGTAGTATATGATTAATTTTATATAATGGACTTGAAACTTCTGGAGAAATACACAAAATGTATTTTGCATTAAAATAGGCTATAAGGATTTATTATCCAAACCTGTGATGGAGCTGTGGAAACAATACACTGCCATTAAAACTTTATTTCAGAAGTTATAAAAAAGAAGAAAGAAAACACTTATTTTCATATTCTTAAGAGACAGGATTATGCATTCACCTCACCTGATATATTATCAAATAATTAAGAGAACTAGCAAATACAGCTGTTTCACCCAACAAGAAATCATTTTCTGAATAATCCAAATAGTGTATGTTTTTTTAAAATTTACAATTGTCAGTTAAGGGTTAGTTAGTCACAAAATGGTGAAAGCAAAATTCAGTGAGCTGGAGAGTTAATTTAAGACACCAAATCTTCCAAATATAGACATAGACTAATTCTGAAGGATATGAGTTTTACTAAATTGCTATTAGTATAAAATCGTAATAATTGCTTATTAACATTGAACACTGGGTGAATAGAGGATTGACGGCAGAGAACATATTGCTACTGAGCTTCAAAGTGTTACTGATGACCCTCTTGTGTCTTAGTGAAATTTAAAGTATAGATTTCTATTTTAAACTCTGATATGGTTTGGGATTTAGTTTCCTTGGAGACTGTTTTTCTACCCTTGCTGGAAAAAAAAGATTGCTTGAGGATACCAGTTTCTATCTCATAACAACTGAGAAAAATAACAGTATTTCTTTTCAAATATGCTCATAATTCAGA
The DNA here is from genome assembly GCF_000696425.1 of Galeopterus variegatus. NCBI lineage: Eukaryota > Metazoa > Chordata > Mammalia > Dermoptera > Cynocephalidae > Galeopterus > Galeopterus variegatus. The sequence continues at coordinate 25,163 of NW_007731361.1, read as the reverse complement.
ATGTCTACTATAGAATGCATCAAGAACATAAACTCCACAGCATCAACAGCTGTATCCCACTGTAAATGTAATAGCCTACATTTACTGAGTGCATATTATGTGATCTTTACTTTGCTGAGGCTTCACGTAGATTATCTCCTTTAACCGTCTTAAATAAGTAAATAAAATGAATAAAGGAACAAACCTACAAGGCCACACTATGGGCCTCCCTTTTAACTACTAGAAAATTGAGTTTGTTTAATATGTATTTCCAGGGGTGAAGCTTCCTATATCTATGTGCTTCAGAGAGAGTTTATGTTTTTGTCACAAAATAAACTATAGTTAAACGCACGTGTAACAAGGGCAATATGTCTACAATCACATAACTCATTGGGGAATTTACAAATGACAGTGTTCATTTTCAGTTTGGGCAGAAGTGACTTTTTGTGTGCACCACCCTCCTAACATACCGGAAAGGTTTCCAATATTTTACTCACAGTTCAGTCTTAGGACCTTCCAGGACTGTTAAATAAGTACCAAATAGGCTATTATAAAGTGGGAAGTACGAATGATTGGAATTTCAGGAATGCTGGACATTTAATGAATCTGTCATTGATCTTCTAGCTACTGAACGCTGAGTACTCACAGAAACAAAAGTTCTACACCATTAAAAAAAATAACTAAAAATCTAATTTTCATATTACATTAAGCTCCCATATTTCTTTGCATTTTTTAGAATTAACTATGGTGCAACATTTAATGTGAAGGGATTTCTTAAATGAATATGATGAAGTATTGTAGATGGTGATTATCCATAATTAGAACCACTCTCAAAGAATGATTAATAATACATTTTATTTTTCCCACATCTCTTTTTCTTTCCTTCTTTCCTTTCTTTTCTTCTTATCTATCTATCTACCTACCTACTTACCTTTCATTGATTTGTCTACCTATCTATATCTGCTTATCATTTGTCTCTCTATTTATCCTCACTATCTAGCTACACAACTGCAAGCTGGAATTGTGATTAGAAATATAGTCTTTGGAGAAGAGTTTAACCATTATATCAAAAAAAAGATACTTTAAATTCTCTTATAACTCTACTACTTTACCCGACACATAGACCTTCATTCCCATGGGAAAAAAAAAAAGTAACTCCAAATTTTAATCATTATTGAGGAATGATCAGAATGTTGCTCTGCCTTCAAAAAAAAAAAATACATCAGAATTATGCACAAATATTTAAGTAGTATTTTAAATAACCTCAGAATAAGTAATAAACTTGCCTTCCTTCACATATCACTAAATCCTTTCACTGTAAAAGTATGTCAACTGTTCAGTAAGTATTATGATACACACTTTTCTTTTAATAAAAACATTAGCAACCTATCTTGAAATAATAGCTCTTTCTTTAATATCAAAGTTTCTTTTGGGGCCGGCCCGGTGGCGCACTGGATAAGTGCGCCGCTTGGGAAGCGCGGCGGCGCTCCCGCCCGAGGGTTCGGATCCCACATACAGACTGGTTCCCGCTCACTGGCTGAGCGAGGCGCGGGGGCAACACCGAGGGTTGCAATCCCGTTGCCGGTCCCCGGTCCGGTACGGGGGCAACACTGAGGGTTGC
>NW_007731361.1:15172-23553 GCF_000696425.1 Galeopterus variegatus | reverse complement strand
ACAGAAAAAAAAAAAAAAAAAAAAAAAAAAAAAAAAAGTTTCTTTTACATGTGGCTTAATTATGGGTTGGTAATTTTTAATCTTTTAATATATCAAGGTTTACTATGAAATATTGAATATAGAAATTAATACAAACTTTGTAACATAACTTAGAAAATATGCAAGAATTTTACCCAGTTTTATATGTTGTAATTGAGTAGATCGGTGAAAGGTACTGCACACTGAAAAATTTCAAATTATTTTTCATTATGAACCAGGTTCCACTGTCAGCAACATTGTATGAAAGTTTCTACTGCTTACTAATCTTTTTATTGTCAGACATTAATTTTTGACAATAACTTAGTTATAAAATGTATCTCATTTTTGTCCTAACTTTCATTTTCCTTATTATGAATGACGAATACATTTTTAAGTGTATATTGCTCATAGAATTATTTTAAATATGAATTGACGTTGAATGTTATTATATTCTTTTCCTGTATCTATTAATATTATTTAATTATTTAATCCTTTAATTTATTTATGCAGGGAGTGACATTCATAAAAACCTCTATGCTTAACCAATCTATCATCTTGACATACACTAAGTTTGGGTACAATGTATTACATTTATGTTTTTCATGATTCAAATGTTATATTTGTATGTTTTTGGGTTTCTGTTTGCTAATACTTTGTTTACACTTTATATTTTTGTTCATAAGTGAGCTATGAATGTAAATGCCCTTCCTACTACTGCTTTTGTAGTATTTTAATATTAAAGATAATTAATATTAATATTAAAGATATGGCTTTTGAAATGAACAGAAACCTTTTTTTTTTGAATAAAGTTATGATAGAAATAATTCTTTCCTTGAACATTTAGTAAGAACCCAGCTTAAAATCTCATGCCAACAATATTTTATTTGTAGGAGATTTTACAGCTCCTTCAGTTTCTTCAATTGTTGAAGAAAATTCAGTCCTTTCAATTATTTTTGAAACAGGTTTGTTAATTGTTAATTTCTACTAAATTGTCTGTTTTATCCAAGCTTTTCCTTATTTTATTTTATTTTTTTTTGGAATAAACGTGTTCTTAGCATTTTTTTATTTTGAATATGGTTATAACTTTAGAGTGTCATGATGGCTGATTTTTGTGTGTCAACTTGGCTGGGACATAGTGCCTAGAGATGTGGTCAATCATTTTTCTAAATGTTTCTATGAGTGTGTTTTTGGATGAGATTATCATTTTAATTGGTGGACTGAATAAAGCAGATTGTGTTCTATAATGTAGGTGGGCTCCATTCAGAACAAAAGAATGATTTTCCCTGAGTAAGAGGGAATTTTGTAGCAGATAACTTTCATCAGTTCTCCCCCGAAATTCCCGACTCCCTGCCCACCTTGCAGATTATGGACTTGCCAGCCTCCATAATCATGTGAGCCAATTCTTTAAAGTAAATCCTCCTATATACAAATCCTACTCATTCTGCTTAACTGTGAACCCTGATAATACAGGTGTCTTCCTTTTTATGCTAGTGATTTTTATCTGTGCTGTAAAATTCTTGATTCGTTGCATGGATGTGTTTATATTTTGTCAGTCTTGAAAACAAAACAATATGGTTTGATTTTAAAGCCTCATACAAAGATTACGATGCTGACCCTGACTTTGAAGGGGACACATCCAGGGTGGTAAGGACATTGGGTAAAAAAAGGAAAATGAGGCCAGGAAAGGTATATACTAATAATATATAAAGATAAACAGCAAATTACTTATAAATTTGCTGGTTTGGGCACATGGACTGAGTCTTCTCAGAATTGTCCATGGAAGAGAGACTTGAGGGTGAAATGATATGCTCATCTTTTTCCTTTTTCTTATTTCTGATTCATCAAGATTAAGTGCACAGGGATGCAGTAAACCCAGACAACCTAGATATGCTTTCTGTCTGATTAGAATGTCATGTTTGTTGCCTGATAGTATAGTATTTTGTTCAAGTCCAGGGGTGAAGAAAAGACCACATGAAAGTGAGACCCTGAAGAAATATTAAATAAGAAGGCATGTGGAGAAACTGAAAAGTCATACAGACACAAACAATCTTGCCCAATCCAATATGCTCCTTGTTCCATTCATATACCTTTATGACCTATTTTATCTTGGTTCTATGTGTTAATAAAATCACCTTTACTTTATAACTGACAGTGAAAATACAAGGGTAATCAATCACAGAGTATCCTCCAAAATGCTGGCCAATGGTCATTGCTTAGAAAACTTTGTAAAAGAGGCTGGTCATTAGCTATCACTTTGGCTAGTCTGGTGTGTTTGCTTGGTAGAGTGATTAACATCATCATTCCCAAAGAGTCTAATGCTTTAGTTGCACCTTAGATAGTTATTAATCTCCAAATTACAATCATACTCTCTGGATTGATTACCCTAGCCAATATAACACCTCCTTTTTGACCTATAGGACAACTGACGAGGATATTAAAGTTCCTAATTTGTAGACACAGCTTCCAATTTAGTATAAGATTTTATTCTTTCCCCTAGCTGAAATTTTTCCAGTTTCTGGTTTAAGAGAATCAGAAATCTTAACCCAGAATAATATAGTATTGGAAGGAAGGGAACAAGATTTCAAAAATGGGTTTCTTTTTTTTTTTTTCTTCCTTTTTGTCTTTTTTCGTGTCCGGCAACGGATTACAACCCTCAGTGTCGCGCCTGTACCGGACCGGGACCGGCAACGGGATCGCAAACCTCGGTGCTGCGCCCGCACCTCGCTCAGCCAGTGAGCGGGAACCGGTCTGTATGTGGGATCCGAACCCTCGGCAGGAGTGCCACCATGCTCCCAAGTGGCGCACTGTAGCAGTGTGCCACCGGGCCAGCCCCAAAAATGGGTTTCTGAGTGTGTTTTCGAGAAAGACAATTCCTATACTTCCCAAACTCCCTTGGCTTACAGAGGTATATGTTGTTGTTCAAGTGAACAGTTTTATGTATTGTTTTTGTTGTTGTTGTTCAAGGTATATATCAAACCCAGAAAAAGGGTTCCGTAAACTTTTTCAAGAGCTGTTACCTTAGCTGACATTGGCATTCTGTTCCAATGTTCCATCAGGCTGTTTCCAAGTGATAGGGTTCATAGTAAGACCTGCGAAGGTGAGTCTATTGCTATCAGTTGGTCTCAGGCAATATTTGCATAATACCACATTGATTCAACAGGCATTTGAAGGCAGTAGTCTTTGGTGTTGGTGGAGATACTCTGGTGGAACAGAAAGGGTAAACCCCCATCTGGTGTACATATGAAGTCTGGTGAGGACAAATTACTGCTTCCTCGAAATTGGAGCTAGTCTAATATAATTGCCCTTCTTATGTGACTGGCTACTCCAACAAGAGAGATGACATTCTGAAGCCCAGTATCTGTCTCTGCTACCATGTTAGAAATTAAGCAATTGTAGTAAGTAAATCAGCCTCACTGGGGGAGATTCCATGTTTTTGACAGCGTGAATATATTTCATCCTCTGTCATGATCCATTCGTGGGATTGTGAGAGGTTCAGTACAAGGGCTGTCTGACATTCAATATATCAGTGATCCTAACAGATGATTCTTCAGAAGACCCTTTCTGGCAGGAATTATTGTGAATGAAATCTCCTCATAGTTCATACTACTGCTGTAGGTCCATCACATATTTATTCCCTGAAACTTGTCAGTTACCCTGTCTTGTTTAGTCTAGACCCTGATGAAATGGCTCTGAAATTATCCACAGTCCAGAAATTTATGTATAGAAAAACTCTAGACTACATTTGCTCCACACAAAGAAGGTAGAAATAGTTCTCACTGTGAGATTTTCCTTCACAATTATATTTCTGGGTTATCCTTAAATATGGCTATTAAAAGTTTACACTATTCCTCAGACTATTACCATAATATCATTAATATCCATCTGTGAACGAGACACAATTTCTTTTTTCCCCCTATCAATTGGCTTTAGGAAAGCTTAGTAAAACTCTAGGTGCAGGTTAAATATAGGTGACAATGTGCAGAAGTAGTTTTCATGGGGATCTGTACATGTAATTATTTTGTGCTTTTTGGACCTGATTAAGTCTCAGTTAAATAACAGATTGCTGCTACACATTACTTAATAACATGATTGTTGAGATAAAACTCAGTTCATGATTAGCAGCTTTGGGTCTTAGCAATAATTTGTGATCTTTGGCAGGAAGTCATTCACTTCTAGAACCTGGGAACATCCCAGATGCTATAAACAAATAGAGAACTATTATTCTCTGACACAAAATGCATATTCTTTCCCCCAAACCCTAGAAATCCCTCTTACTCCCATTTTAGGTCTTGGTAGAAACTCCATTTAGCATTACTACCTATCTTGGTATATCACTAAATGTGCTACAATACACAGCATGAGACAGAATAATTTTACCAAAACATGAAACTGATTAAGCGCTCTTTTTCTCTGGACTTTACTTGAATTTGGAAACCTACATAAGTTAGTATGTAGGTTGGAGCAGTATTCCTAGTGGATTCAATATTGTTGCAAAACCTAGAGGTTCCTACTAAGACCTGTGTCACATTTGAATTACTGCAGGTGCAAGATGCAAGGAATCACTTATTTTAAAAGATTAACCCAACATGTCCTTAATGATTGTATGAAACGTTAATCCATTTAAAAGGACACTGAAAATTTATTGAGATTATATATGCAAATATATTACATGGCATCTAGGGAACTTTTCTAGCTCAACAGATTAACTTGAAGTCATCATTATAAAAAATTACTGGGACCTTCTGTTATTTATTAAGATCATAAATGTTTCTATATATACTATTATATAGTGAGAGAATTTATATAAACCTGATATAAAATCATGAAGGTGGACTGAAGTCCTTATCATATAAAAATGTGTGTGTGAGTGTATTTGTTCTTAATGGATATAGAAAAAAAAATACCTTTACCAAACCAATAAATGTATTCTCAAATCCACAATGATAGGAGCTGTAATAAACTTTTCTGGTTAAGATATCACATGTAGAAATAGCAGTTTTAGTTCAAAACTAGGCTACCACCTTGTTAGGTAAACAAGAGTCCACATTTATCTGCCATGATCCAGATAAGCCACAAAAGAAGATTGAATGGGGATATTCTAGGGATTAACACTATTGCATTTTTTTTTTTATCTTTGGTGGTGGAACTAATCACTTTAATAATTTCACAAAGACAGTATTGCTTTTGATTTCAAGCTTGCTGAATGGGGCACAGTTTCAGTTCTGTTTTATTTGGTCCTCTTATAACAATAGCTCTTACCCCACATGTCTGGAAACCAAAGCAATGAACTTTGTATTACCAAATATGTTTATTCCACTTATATGTTCAAGAACTGAAGAAATACTCATAGAGCTCATTATGAATCCATGGAACACACTGTGAGTTGGGCTTGGGCTAGAACTCAACTTTACATCTGACCTCCATATCTCCATGCTGTCCACTTGGCAGGGTACCAATTTTGTTTAGTAGATATTATTGATACTTCAGATCACTTATCCAAAAGTTCTTAAAAAGTCTGGAAATCACCCATTTTTCCTGTGTGGAGTTGCTGTCACAAAGAGCTTCAGGCTCTTGAGGAAGAATTAACGGAACATTTTTAAGGGAAGCCTGCTTAATTAAGGACACGAAGTGACTTGGTTCAGATCTACATACCAACTATGGTTTTCCATCACAGTGGCTGATGTCAGCATTTACTTGCCAACTCTTTCTTCTACTGTCAACTAAAACAAGTTGCACCAAAGGTGTTTGTCTCTCTCTCTCATCTCCATGCACTTCATGATTTATTAGCAACCACCACAGATTTCTATGGATCAAGGCACTCTGAAGGTAGAATTACATTTACTTCGCTTCGGGCTGTTAAATGCTACCATTTGGCATCTGTCCCATTATATCCATTGATATTGCAAAGTACAAATCAAGGACGGGGTACTTCATTGTTAACCCTGGCTTAGAGACATCAAGCACCACAAAGTCATCTTAAAGCAGGTAGTATTTATTTCACCGCTGAAATTTTTTTTATTGCCTAAGTTAGGCATGTGGGCTTGGTCTTTTCATAGTTTGTGTACCATTACTGTATCCCTGAGTTTTCTTATATATTCTCTAAGGCAACGCCATGAACATTCTTGTATCTTCATTTTGTTTATTGCAGATTAGTGTCAGAAGCGAGATTCCAGTTGCCAATTCAAGGTACTGATATGATGCACAAAATCACACACATACACACACACACACATCTATCTATCTATGATGCAATCCTAAATAAGACAAGTGTAAGAAAATTTCTCAATTTGTGGACTTTTTATTTTTCCTTGTGACAATTGTTATGGAAACTCATGAATTTAGAGTGATTAGGTTCTCTTAATGGTTCAAACATTTTATCAATTAGCAATAAATTTGTAATCCCTGAAAATACTTTTCTGATATTATTAAAGCTAAATTAGTGCTTTTAATCAATAAACTCCCCTTCCATAGTTTCTGTTGCTTATAATTCAGGCATCTTTTATGTCTTGATAAATTGGGTCTGTTAGGAATTAATAAGAAGTAGTCATTAATCATCTCCTTACCTAAATTAAATTTTATGTTTAATGCATTGTGATTTTAACTTTTATAGTACATTTCTAAGAATTGCACTGAATCTTTGAAAATAGGTGCAGATTTTTCTAGATTTTACCTTTAACAATTTAAAATCATTTCATGTAATCTATCTATATTTTTAAACTAATTTGATTTATTGATGAGCAAGTACGCATATGAGTTCCTCCTTTTTTTCTGCTTACTTATACTTGACTTCCTTTCATCTACAGTTTTCGTCTTTGATATTGAGGCCATATATTTCTCTTCAGTTTAATCTGTTGAAATCCTGACGGCTTAAATAGAGAATGATTTAAAATAGATTTTAATTTGCTTCTTCTGGGAAAAAACAAAACAAAACCAAACAAAAAAACCTCTAACCTGGGAGACTATCTTTAATTTTACTTTTATTTATCAGTATGTGATTTTCAAGATTATATATGGATTACTAACTGAAGTTCAGATTCCAATGAGATATATATAATTGTACATACTGTACTCAGAAAATATCCTTATTAGTGCATAACCATACCAGAAAAAGATGGTTTTTCTTGTGGCCTCCTGTTGCTGATAGGCATAATTTTTTACCCTCTGTTTCACTAAGCTTATAGTTCCCAGTGAGTGTCTGCAGTTAATATGGATCTCAGATTCAGCCCCAGGACTTAATAGAAGTCCAGTATTTCGCTGATTTTCCCTAAACTGATGAAGAATTTGCCTACAAAACACATGCAACTTTTTGTTTCATTAACATCAATTTGTGATTATAAGTCACCTTTTGTTGTTTTGTGTTTTATTTCTTTGGCAGGAGTACTTAGTCGCTCGCCTTATTTTCTTGCAGTTTCAACAATTTTTTAACCCTTAGGCTTATTGTACTTTACCCTGTCTCTAAGTGTATTGTAGACTCACATTCTTTTAGAAACTTATTCCATTATACATTAATAAAAAAAGAAAACATTTTTGCAAAATGTATGTTTTTATCATTAACACCTATACTTTGGTTTTAACATAAAATACAGTAAAATGAAGGAGGAAATGCAACATAACTTCCCATAGAAAAATGCGTCTATATTTGGTTGAATATCTTGCAGTCAGTCTTATAATCATGAAAAATGGTGTATGGAATCCCTATGATTCCTGGCCCTACCTATCAGGTAGTACTGAAACATTATGCTTTTAGCAATTCAATCAATCTTTGCAACCTGAGACTTTATACATTTTCTTCTGAAGAAATCAAGTAATTTCCTAACATCCCTGTACTACAGCATACAGTTCCTTGCTTAAATCATAGCATTTCTTCCTTTCATTTCCAATAACTCTAATATTGATTAGGTATCCAACTTGCCCCCAGGTAGTATGAATATCCATAGGATTTTGGATTACAAACTGGAATCTTATCATACACTCTTCATCAGAGATCTTTGTTAAGCTAAGTCATTCTACATGTTAATATTTATATATTATATAATTTATGTAATTTACATATATATTACATAATTTATATAATATATATATACATATATACACATATATATGTACATATATATATACACATATATATATGTACATATATATATATACACATATATATATATACATATATATACATATATATATAGTTTTTTTCCAGGCGTATGAATATAATAAAATTTAGAGCACTGAGAATCAAGAAGAAGTTTTCCTTTGGAAAATGTCAGCAATGATTTTCAGGTACATTTCTCTTTCCTCTATTGATGTGAAGGAAAAACAAGTAATCTTGATTATTCTTGGCATTAATTTTATAACTACATATAGAA
>NW_007731361.1:8041-14172 GCF_000696425.1 Galeopterus variegatus | reverse complement strand
TAAGTCATTCTACATGTTAATATTTATATATTATATAATTTATGTAATTTACATATATATTGCATAATTTATATAATATATGTATACATATATACACATATATATGTACATATATATATACACATATATATATACATATATATACATATATATATAGTTTTTTTCCAGGCGTATGAATATAATAAAATTTAGAGCACTGAGAATCAAGAAGAAGTTTTCCTTTGGAAAATGTCAGCAATGATTTTCAGGTACATTTCTCTTTCCTCTATTGATGTGAAGGAAAAAACAAGTAATCTTGATTATTCTTGGCATTAATTTTATAACTACATATAGAATAAATTTCAGGATGATGTCAATATGTTGCCAGCTGAGCTGAAAGATGGTAAAACTTGAGAGCTTATAATATCAATGAGGTACTGATTGACAAATCCAGAAGACTGCCTTTCTTCTAGACTTTCCCTATATCAGCTACTATGTTTTTGATAATGACCGTGTTTAAGCCTTTTGAGTCAGGGTTGCTTAAGTCACCATCTTAATAAATCAGATACTTGTATCAGAAATGGCGATCAAAAGTGACATTCTAAAAAATGAAATTTCTTGAATAAAATTGATGCCAGGGAATGTGGATACTGTTTTTATGTCACAGATATTCGGGAATACTATTATGCCACAGAAAATATTCGTTTCACTAGGGCTTATTGCATATTGAGACATATCAATTTCCAACCCTAGCTAAATTATCAGGAGTCTTAGGAGAAACCTAACACACTGAACTAAATTTAATCTTTTCTATGGCATTATATAACACCTTAAAATATAGAGAAAAAATTGTCTGCATGTGACTCATTTGAAATCTGAGATAGAAAAATACGTTTTTTCTAAGAAAAACCATCTTCATCTATGGATTATAATAAAAACAATTGAAAGCTTAGTGACCAGGAACCTGGAAGATTTAGAAAAAGCTAAGGCTTGTAAAAACAACAATAAAATAGTTTGGGAATGTGGGTGAAAATAAGATTGAAACAAAAAACTAATAGTGACATAAATCTCTCCCAAGTACCTCCTATAAAGTGTTATGTGAATATAAAAGGGGAAAACCTGATGATTGTGAAGATACAGCTGTCTATATCGAATATGTTTCTACAAGAGACAGTTAGTGACATCATCTGGCAGCTGAGACCAAAGAACTGTATTGCCTAAGTGACCTCAAGCCTCATTAAAATACGTGACTGCTAAACCTTTTACAGTAACACCAGTCTTAAGAAATTTTACTGACAGGATGTATGTTGTTAAAGTGGTGCAGACTCTTGAAAAGAAATTTTCTATAATGTCCACTCTAAGATGTCACAGAAAAATAAGAGAAGGCTACATTATGAGAGGGGAGAAGAAAAGGCTGTCTGATTCACAGGCTATGAAAAAACTCCTCTACCAAAGCAGGATGATTTTTCTATCCCTATCTGATAAGTATATTACAGACAACTGCAAATGTCTGCATTGTCTACCTTCACAAAGGGAGTTTTTATTGCAATTATTATGCTTTTTACTACTTCATATTTGTTTACCTTTAAAAAAATAACTCATTCTTTAGCAAGATATCACCAGATCATTGGAAACTATATCTAGACCTGGAGAAGAGGACTGTACAATACTCAGAGATCTTGTGTTTTAGACTTAATTCAATAACCAACTTTGGATTTTTTCCCTTTGTAGGGAAGTTGAGACATTTTTCTTGTGGGCATGAATATTTTAAAAATACATTTGTAGAATGTGCAGAATTAAACTATACCTGTGGAATAAGTTCTTGGATGGCCAAAGACCTTGTAATATTGGATTTTGATAGTTGTCGAGTCAGCCATCTTTCATATTCCCTTCTATTTCCCTACTAATGATCCCATTTTTCCAAAATTCCAGATTTTTAAATGAAGTTTATAAAACTTAGTAGAAACTAAGGGGGCTATGCTTGGTCTAAATAAGTCACAGTATCTATCTTTGTATTTTTCAATGATTTGTTGGAAATTAAATATGAGAATTAGTCAGAATTATGGGATTTGAGAAGTCTGCTGAGAGCTTTATGAAAGTTCTGCCTTGCTCTTCAGCAATGATTCTTAGAAATGGGAGTAAATCTATGATTCTGATTGCTACTGGCGGTCACCTTGTAAACTCGAGGGTAACCAGTTTCAGAATAAAGGTAGTCCTGAGGACAGAAGAGTCAAGGGACAGATAAAATAAATGACTTTGATGACCTCATTACATCATCTATTCAATGAGCTTAAAAACCTGCTCTGACTTCTAGTTCTGTAAGACAATAAATGTTCTTATTGTTTTAGCAAGTTTAAATCAGGCTTTCTATAAATTAAGCTAAAAAACTCTACATCATATAATCATACCCTCCATTTATTCCTTCCATAAGCAAAGGGTGCTTATGAAGAGACTCTATATAGGTCAGTTCTAGGACCATCCACTGTTGTCCTACAGTGATGAGTCACCTCAGTAGTCCACGCTTTCAGACGAACAAGTGCTTTTTACTCAATCCTGTTCTCTTTTCCAATGACCCTTCATAAAACAGGATGTACATACCTGAACCCCATTGTAGACTTTCACGTACTTAGCCATGTGAATCCAGGCTTCCATAAAGAACAATAACGACAAAATACATTATGTATTTATTTCAATGACTGGATAGGTCATGAAAGAATGTCCTATTTTGTTTTTGTTAATAGGGAGAGTTGTCTGTTCAGGGGAAATGAATAACAAAAACAATACAACGTTTTCTTTTGCTTGAGAATAGTAATGCTGTTATTACTCTTTATTTCTTATTCATGCTATCTCATATCCTGTCATTTCAACCTGAGGAACTCCCTTGAGCATTTCTGGAAGGGCACATCTAGTGGTTACAAACCCTGTCAGCTTTTTCTTTCCTGGATATTTCTTAATTTCTCCCTCGCTTTTGAAGAACAGTTTTGCTAGGTTTACAAGTTTTTTGTTTTTCTTTTGCACTTTGAATATATCACCCCACAGCTTTCTGGCCCCCGAAGTTTCTGAGGAGAAATCTGCTGATAATCTTATTGCAAATCCTTTTGGTGCTTTGAAGATTCTTTATTTGTCTTTGTCTTTTGAAAATTTGATTACGATGTGTCTCAGTGTGTTTCTCTTCTTTGGGTTCCTCTCATTTTCAGTTCACTGAGATTCTTGGATGTTTATTTTTTATTTTTTTCATAAATTTTGGGAACTTTTCAGGCATTATTTAATCAAAATTTTTTTTCTATTGCTTTCTCTCTTCTCCTTCTAGAAATCCCACAATGCATACATAACTCCACTTCAATTTTTTATCTTTCTATTTTTCTGAATCAATAATTTGCATCCTATCTTCAAGTTCACTGATTCTTTCTTCTGCCTGCTTGAATTTGCCTTTGAATTTCTGTAGTAAATTTTTATTTCAGTTATTGTACTTTTCAGCTCCACAATTTCTTTCTCCTTTCTTTTTAGGCTTTGCCTCTCTTTATTGATGTTTCCATTTTGTTCATACATTGTTTTCTTGACTCTCTCCGTATCTTCCTTTGGTTCTTTGGGTATCTTTAAGATAGTTTCCTTAAAGTCTTTGTCTAACAGATCTGCCATCAGTTCATCAGGGACAATTTTTGTTGATTTATTAATTTATTTATTTTTACTGAAATGCATTTTCCTAATTTTTTTTTTTGTATGCCTGTGATTGTTTTGTTGAAAACTGGACAATTCAATCTACTGATCTGGTAACTCTGGAAATCAAATCCTCCCCTTCTCCAGGATTTCTTTTTGTTGTTGCTGTTGTTTTGTTATTGTATTGTGTTGCATTGCATTTTACTTACTTATTCATTTATACCATTGTAGGCTGTCTTTGTGCCAAGGATCAGACTGAGATACAAACTTAAGATCTTTTCAGGTCTCATCTGAGTCTGCACCTGTACATTTTCCTGGGCATGAAAAAATAAAGAGTAATTTTAAAAATATGAAAGAGAGGATACTGGCCCTTTAAATCACCTGAAAGTGACTTCTGCTGAAAGATGAGAGGCTTACATCAATGTGGGCAGTAGCTACAAAAGCTGCCTTTTGCACCTCTGTGATCAGAGACAGCAATCAGCTACAGGAGCACAAAACCCCAATATTTGTAGGGCCGTGAGTTTTTGGTCCACCCTGGCTCCTGCAAGTTGTGTGTAAGCTGCTCTGGGAACATTCACAGCTGTTTGCCAATGGCTAGAGGGGGAAGATGGGTAGCTGCTACTGTGCTAAGAGCTAAGATTGACCAAATTTACTGCAATTTACCCACCAAAACTTTCCTCTGAAAGTTGCAAGCATTCAACTGATTTCAGCTTTCCAAAATAGTTGTATTAGATAAATTCTGCCAGTGTAATTATTGTCTAGATGAGGAAACAGATTCCTGGTGCTTCCTACTCTGCCATTTTCCCAGAATCATCTTTTTATTGCCATTTGCTATTTTAAAAGCTTTTATAAATATTTTATACATAAATCAGTATAATTAAATCAAAATATTATTTTAGTGTCTACCTTGTGCAAGGTGCTTATGTGTTTTAGGTTAAGCATTGGATATTCATTAAGTAATTTGTTCTCTGTAATCATGAAGCTTACACAGTCATATGAAACACAAACTCACAATTACATATTTTTTTGTGATAAATACCACCCAAGAAATGTTCTGCGGTAAGGAAAAAAACCCTTTTTCAGGAACTATTTATAAATGAGCTTTGAACAAGGAGTTGTAGATTAGAGTGTTTTTTTCAGGAAGAAAATACATCCTACATGGATATCTAAATGTGGGAAAGAACTTTCTGAACTAGAGAAACTGGAAGAAAGAGACAAAGAGGAAGAACTAAAGATGAATCTAAAGGTACAAAAACTTGGATTGTATTGACAGTGTAATGGTGTACCAGTGACAGAAGTATTGTATTAGTCCATTTCTGTTGCTTATAACAGTGTACCTGGAACTGGGTAATCTGTAAGAAAACAATATTTATTGCTTGTGGTTCAGAGGCTGGGAAATAAAAAAGTCCAGGGAACACATCTGGTGAAGGCCTTGTTGGTGGTGACAGTGACACAGGGGTCTCAGATGGCAGAATGGTGGAGCAGAGAGAGAGACTAACCTCATTCATTCTTCATTTAAAGCTACCAGAGCCACTCCCATTATTAAAGAATGTATCAATCCATTCAAGGGGGTACTGTCCTCACCATCTAATAACCCTCTTCAAGGCCCCACCTTTCAACTACCACAATAGGACTCCCTACCCTCTTAACAATGTCACAGTGGGGACCAAGTTCCACTATATTAAATTTTGGGTGGACACAGTTCAATCCATAATCAGTATAGTAACCACTTCATATTTTGAAAAAAAAAATCTGATGAAGGAAGTAAGAGTTTTACAAAATATTTTTCTCAGCACATAAGCCATAGTTGAATTCAACATCATTTGTTAAATAAATGTTGAAATAATATAGTGGCTGGTGTGTGAAGAAGAATATATCCAAAAGGATGCCCAGGTTTCTGAAGTGTATAATTGGATAAAAAAATTATAGGAATAGTTGTGACAAAGAATTATAATGTAAAATAAAAAAAAAAAATGAAAGGAAATGTGATACAACCAGAATCTAGAAGAAACACAATAGCTTTAAGTGTATAATTGGATAAAAAAATTATAGGAATAGTTGTGACAAAGAATTATAATGTAAAATTTTCAAAAAAAAAAAAATGAAAGGAAATGTGATACAACCAGAATCTAGAAGAAACACAATAGCTTTATTTTCTAATACAGTTATGTTTATCTGAAAATTCCGAGTGAAGAAACTAAAATAAATACAATAAAATAATAATAATTAAATTTTCTATATATTCCTTTATAATAAGGATCAGCAAATATTTTCTGTAAAGGTCCAGAGAGTAAATATTTTAGACTTTGGGGCCATAGGGTCTCTGTTGCTACTACTAGAATCTGCAGTTGTAGAATGAAAGTAGCTACATTCTACAGGTAAATTAATGAGACAAAACTCCATAGACAAAATTATATCTATATATCTATATCTATATCTATCTATCTATCTATCTATCTATCTATCTATCTATCTATCTATCTATCTATCTATCT
>NW_007731361.1:4875-7735 GCF_000696425.1 Galeopterus variegatus | reverse complement strand
TCTATCTATCTATCTATCTATCTATCTATCTATCTATCTATCTATCTATCTATCTATATGCGCTTGTGTGATTGTGTATGTGTGTGGGGGGGTGTAAAGCAAAATATTATCTGTAAACTTATTTTTAAAAAAATTGAAAATGTAATAATAAACAATGTTTTCCTTGTAAAATATCAATCTTGATTTAAAATCAATGAGGAAGGCTGGCCAGTTATATTAGCTGGTTAGAGCATGGTAGAACGAAAGTCCAGAGTTTGATACCTGTACCAGCCAGCTGCAAAGATAATTAATTAATTTAATTAATTAATTAATTTAAAAAATCAATTAGGAAACTTAAGTAGACCCATCAGCAACTACCATAAAAAATAACAAGAAAAATAGAAATTAGGTAAAAATATGTGTATAGTTAACTTCTATCTAAGCTTTAAATAGGAGGTAATTCTAATGCTTCACCCATTACTGGCCATGAAACAAAATATAAAATTCCTTGATTTATTTTGTAAAATAAAAATATTACAACATGAAAAGCTTGTGGTTAAAGCCCAGTCCTACATCAAATGTAATTAATATGTTCACCTGCACTATACTGTGCTGTACTATACGACACTATATCATACTATAGCAATGTATCAAGAGCACATATGTTATGGCAAAGTAGGATTTATAACAAGAGTAAAGAGCTCAATAACAGAAATACTATCAAAACATCTCATCATATCCATAAAATAAAACATAAATATATTTCACTAATATGCAGCTAAAGTTCTTGGTAGCATTAAAAATTCATTTGTAGTAACATTTCTAAGCAAAATGGACATATATAATAAAGATTATTTATCAAATTATAATAGCAGACACCACTTTAGAAAATGGAACTCTAAAGTCTTCACCACAGAAAGTGAAGAGGATTAAGAAAGGGATGGATGACATCCACATTATTATAATTTTTCTATTACTATTAAAAAAATAAAATGAAGTAGTCTTTGTAGACAGTCACATAAAATGAGGAGACAAAATATGTTCTTATGATGATATGATTTCTATACCTAAAAAATCTGAGACACAAGTAAATTCTTAACAAATATATTGAGTTCCAGCAAAAATGAATGGATGCAAAAAATAATACATAATTAGGTCCTCCCTGTTAGAAGTAGTAATAGGATTTTTAAAAAATGGATTTAAAGTGGTAGAAAATCTGTAAGATACCTTGGAATAAACTTGAAGGAAAAGTCCCTGACTTTTTTGAAGAAAGTAATACAGTTTTATTGAAGGACATAAAACAAGACCATAACAAAGAAAAGGAAAATACTATATTACTTGATGGAAACAAACATGTTTATTAAAATGTCAATTTTTAAAAATCATATTCACATTTTTATGTGATTCCAATTTGAAATTGATTTTGGGCCTATGCTGTGACCTTAATGCCAATGTGAAAGTTTTTCTTTGTTTGTCTTGTTTGTATTTCTACAAGCAGGGACTGCTTATTGGTTTTTGTGAGAAGCATACGCACAAACCAGCATGGGGAGAGGTGGGAAACTACTCCAGTGCTGGAAAAGCTGGTGGGGGCTGGAGTGTGCCTAACAGTAGGCCAAGACTCAGGACTTGTTTTCTAGAAACTGGCTCAGCTTCTACAATGTGCCTTATGGTAGCCAGGCATCAGGACACCACCTATACAAAAGAGAACAGAAAACGTTGGCTCTAAGAGCCAAGAATTTTGTGTCTAGGACCCATATTTTTGGCCCCTTCAGTGAGGTTTGGCTGGATTAGATAGGGATCTAACTCCTTCCCTGATCTACATCCAAACGTTGTTCCCTCTGTGGTCTTGTAAGGGATCTTCTGTCTGTTGTCTTAGGCCAAGGTATATGTCATGGGTTCCCTTAACTAGCCAAGAAATTTATTAAAAAAAAAAAATAGAATCATCTAAAAGCAAAATATTATCTGTAAACTATAGGGATCTAACTCCTTCCCTGATCTACATCCAAACGTTGTTCCCTCTGTGGTCTTGTAAGGGATCTTCTGTCTGTTGTCTTAGGCCAAGGTATATGTCATGGGTTCCCTTAACTAGCCAAGAAATTTATTAAAAAAAAAAATAGAATCATCTAAATTTGAACACATAGTATAGCACAAACCAACTAACACACAAAACTTGTCAATTTAGAATATGATACTCAGAGAATATATCCCACAATAATGATGGTAAATTAAAGACACCTTCAGGAGAATGGAAGCTCAGGGATTTTCCTGTCAGCAGAAATACATTAAAAGAAATAATAAAGAGTGAAGAGAAACACCATTTATTAAAACTCATATGTTGAGGAAGGAATAAAAAAACCAACAGAAACTGTAATTTTTTAAAAAGGCAAACAATATTTTTCTGCTCTTAATTTTTTTTAACTATTTATATCAAGCCAAAATAATTAACAGTGCATGGTATAGCTCTTCCTGGCCCATTAACAAAAGAGTTAGAATAAATGAAATACAAAATACTCAATATAAATCAAATTAACAAAAACAAAAGTTGTTTTTCATCAATAAAATTAATAGAATTGATAGACTTCTAGCATGAGTGTTTGAGAATAGGGAGAGAGAGACATTGAAAGAGAAAGAAGCTTGGGTGACTGCAGTAACCTAGATGTTAAAGTAAAAGTATGGTTTGAAAGAGATCAAGTATTAAATTATTTCCAGTAAGATACTGAAACAGAAGTGATCCTTACATTTGGCAACATGGGATTTGTTTTTTTTTGTTTTTGTTTTTTTTTTTGTATGTACATATTTAAGTACATCTTTATTATTTCCTTAGGAAAATTATTTATTTGTTTATTTATTTATTTATTTTTTATTTTGTCAATATACAATG
>NW_007731361.1:0-328 GCF_000696425.1 Galeopterus variegatus | reverse complement strand
TTCCTCTTTGACTCCCCCCAGCATGGGTCGGCCCTTTGGGAGAGCTCACTAGTAACTTCAGTTTTGCTCGAGAGTTCTCTGGGCTCCCCTCTCCCCACCAGAAATCAGTTAGGGGTTCTTCCAAACTGAGGCCCCCAGAGATGGAATCTGCCTCCCGGAAACAGGGAGTTTACCTGGGAACGACGCCCAGGGTGTGGCGGAGAGACGATCTGGGCGGGCTCCTCTTCCCAGCCCTCCCAACACTGACCGGGGGCTCCCCACGCTACCAGCCCCATCTGAGATCCGTGGGGAGAGTGGGATTGTAGGCCGGTCCACAGGCCCCGTGGTG
>NW_007731360.1:158657-161940 GCF_000696425.1 Galeopterus variegatus | reverse complement strand
GGGATCCGAACCCTCGGCGGGAGCGCGCCGCCACACTCCCAAGCGGCGCACTGTAGCAGTGTGCCACCAGGCCGGCCCATACCTAAAGGTTTTACAGCTTGTTTTGTCACACCTGGAGGCTAATGATTAATCCGTGAACTGAGGCACATCCACTTGTCAGAGGTGAGATACTGAGTCATAGCTCATGGTAATATATTTGTATATTTGTTGACATTCCTGTTCCTAGTGTGACCACATAAGCATAGGTTTTTACACCTGGAAAATAAATGCCTGGTTTATATCTCTTGCTCCACTGCCATTTGTAAAAGCACCTCATTTTACTCTTAAATATGCAGCTCCGTTGAGATGAGGTATTGCAAAGTCAACCTGCTTATATCCCACACGAGGCCACAAAGGCTATGAAGGCAAAGTCCCGGCTTTTGTTTTAGCACTTGAGATTTTGTGATGCCTGTGCTTTTAGCCCCCTGTGTTCAAGGGTCACCACTGTGGTGGTCCTCAGTCCCACGATTTTCCTTGGGTTCTAGCGAGCAGGAGCCAGGGATCCTGCATGTGGAGTCTGATTTCCTGATTTTGATCTGAACACTTTTCATATAGGTTCTGAGGGCACAGATTATGTTTGTTTGTTTTTTTTAAAATGATGACTGGTAAGGGGATCTTAACCCTTGACTTGGTGTTGTCAGCACCACGCTTTCCCAACTGAGTGAACCAGTCATCCCTATATGGGGATCCAAACCCATGGCCTTGGTGTTATCAACAACACACTCTCCCAAGTGAGCCATGGGCTGGCCCTAGATTATGTTTTTAAAAGTAGACAAGTTAATTGCAAATCTATTTATAGATGGTTTGAGCCACAAAAGTACCCTGTGAACTTTGGATCAAATACTAAAATTCCACATTTTCATGGAATGCCCACGCCTGTGTAAAGTAATGGGGACAGTGTATAAAATAAAAGTGTATAAAATAAGTCACCAAAGGATGGCATGTTTCAATGCCCCACCAGGATGGGTAAGGTAAGATCATTTTGGTTTGTCAATTAGAACATCTTGTGAAATTCAAGATGAAGTCCGTTGGTGTGATTAGATTATAGAAGATTAAATAATAAGTGGGGACATTCATTCAGTGCTTTAAAAATTAAAATATTTTGTGACCAATTAGTTAAAAAAAAAACACTATGTGCTATGTACGAATAATCACCATGTGGCTAACAATGAAATAAGTGCAGTGGTAATGATCTCTGCTGTTAATTGCATGCAGAAAAAGTAAAGACAGCAGTATTAGGACTGTATTTAGCTTCCCAGACCATCTGTGCCATCCAGAGACTTGAGTTCTGTATCTAAGACTTTCAGTAAATTTATATAATCTATATTTGGCTGAATAAAATAAAATGGGATCGTTATGGATCATCATAAGCAGAAATAAGAAGAGTACACGCAGATTTAATTATCTGTGCTATGGTGTGACACTAAAGAGGTAACGTAAAGTAATCCCATTTCAAGAATTGAGGGAAACAATGAATGCAAATACCAAGGTCTGAAGGTTTGTGTCCCCCCAATATTCACATATTGAAACCTAATCCCCAATGAAGCAGCATTAAGAGGAGGGGCCTTTGGGAGGTGATTGGGTGGAGAGCTGTTGAACGGGATCAGTGTCTTACGAAAGGCCAGAGGGAGCCTGCTACCCCTTCCACCGTGTGAGACTCAGCAAGAAGGTGCTGTCTATGAGGCAGAGAGCAGGCCCCCCAGACAGTCTTATTGTCTTTAAATCCCATCTTTCTTTAGAAAATTTAAATTTCTTTTAATTTAAAAAAAGAAAAAAGACTTATTTATGAATAAAAAGTGAAGCAAACTACCAGAAAGCTAAAAAGTGCAGAAGAAAAGTAGCTTTCTGTTGTTGGTTTGTTTTATTGAAGTAAAATGTATTTAGCCTCTAAATTTGATTCTTCAGCACATGTCTCCCCACCTCTTTACCATTTCACTTCTTAATCAGAGGAATGTTATTGTTATTTTTGGTATTGTCAATGCTTTGCCATTTAATCGACTGTCCCATGGTCTGTCTACCGGTGAGCTCTAAAATGTCTAAATTCATTAACAGGAGGACTCACACATGAACAGCTATGGGAAGAAAGAAGCTGATTGGATTTATACAGGGAAATAATCCAATGCAGTTAAAACTCTACCACTCAAATGGTAACATCTCAGAGGTAATCCAAGTGCTCTTTAAATTTCTCCTCACTTTTATTGTTTCCTTTATGCCATTCTCAGTTTTTACAAACTTCTTATATATAAATATACACACCAATAATCCCTGGGAGGGAGTGGTGATGGAAATTTTTGGATACATAGAAAGAAATTCTGAGTCTTTGAATAACCAAAAGCGTATTTATCTTGTCAGACTTCATTGATATTTTGGTTACGGCTGAGCATAGAAATCTCATTTCAAATTGTTTTCCCCAGAATATTGAAGCTACTTCTCCAATGTTTTCCAGCACACATTGATGCTTGTGACATTTTTTTTGTTGTTGTTATCTTTCTATTTCTTATACTTTTTGAAGAAAAAACATGTTGCTGCCTTCATTCTTCATCGGTCTCCTCCTCTCTGAAAGCTTTAAGGGCTTTCAGCTTTATGCTTGGAGCTCTGTGGTCTCATGACAATGTACATACAAGGGTACTTCAAAAAGCTTATGGAAAAAACAGAATTAAAGTATTTAATACAAATCTTTCCATGAACTTTTTGAAGCATCTTTGTATGAATGGATGATCTTGTTTGACATTTTGTAAATTACTATGGTATAAAGGCTTGATTTTTGTCAGTAGTGGGAAGCTGTTTTTAAATTTGATTTATTTTTTTCTCTTCTCAATTCTCTATTCTGTATTTCTGAAATTGAAGAAATACAGCTTTTTTCTGTTTTTCATGCCCCTTAAATTCTCTCATTTTTCCCATACATTCTTTCTGTTTCTGTTTCTGTCTGTTATTGTTGAGTTTAGGTCATTTCCATCTTAATAGTCAATTTATCTACTTTTTTTTAAAGTTGCATGGAACATTTAATTTACAATATCTCTTTCTTGTTCTCTAATTATTTTATTATTATTATTAAGAAGCCTATTCTTTCTGACGGTACGGCTTGATTTTTCAAGAACTTTACTGCTTTTCCATGAATTGCTTGTTGTTTTTTTCATCTTGGTCCTTTCCTATTACAGTAGTTATTTTCTTTAAATATCTGCTAGTCCTTGGGGTTTCCTTCACATTTATGAGTAAATACGGGGTCAGTAAACTGTGGCCTGTG
>NW_007731360.1:157612-158343 GCF_000696425.1 Galeopterus variegatus | reverse complement strand
AGTCCTTGGGGTTTCCTTCACATTTATGAGTAAATACGGGGTCAGTAAACTGTGGCCTGTGGACCAAAACCTGCCTGCCACAGTTTTTGGTAAATAAAGTTTGTTTGTCTTTTTAAACACAGCCATGCCAATTTATTGATGTATTATACACGTCACCTTTCTTGATACAACATCAAATTTGCATAGTTGCAACAGAGGCCACAGAACCCTCAAACCTTAAAGTATTTACTCTTTAAATTTGTACAAAAANTGTCTAAAAGTATGCTAGTTACTATTGACTTTGTCTGTAACATTCAAGTCAAGTTTTCATCTGAACAACTTAGCCATGGCTTTCAATCATGTCTCTTACTATTTGAGCTCAGGCAAGGCTGTGTAGTGTCTGATGCTGGACTCTGGAGCGGGGTGGTCTGACCTTGAGTCTCAGCTCTGCTGCTTACTTGCCATGTGACCTTTGGCAATTTACTTAAACTGCTTTGTCATAGATTTCCAATTTGCATGATGCGGATAATAGCAATTCCTACTTCATAGGATTGTTCTGAGGATGAAAGAAATTAATATATATAAAGTCCTCATATCAGTGCCTGGCACCTAGTAAATGCTACACAAGTGTTTGCTGTTGTTCTGATATTTATGATGGTGATAATCATGATGATGAAATAATGATTTATGAGCCTTACTGACTGTGAAAACAGGTATTAATGTGCATTTGGTACATTTAAATAAGAATACAC
>NW_007731360.1:154091-156542 GCF_000696425.1 Galeopterus variegatus | reverse complement strand
TTGTCTAGTCTTGGCTCTGGAGTGATACTGGCTTGGTGTATGAGAGTTAGATAAAGGAGGAAGAGGGGGGTATGGATTCAGGATTAATTGGTTTGTATATCAATGGCATGCTCTGAGACAGGTTGCTCACTATCTAGAGGGATTTGCTAGTCCTTACAGGGACAGACCCTCCCCAGGTCCATAAAGCTCCTAGATGTCAAAGCATCATGAAATTAAAAATAAACAAACAAACAACAAAAAAAAAACATGATTAATATAAGGCACTAAAATCAAAAGTCCAGACATAGCTTGGGAAACTTNTCCTCACAGGCTTACAGTCTAACCAAAGAGTACAAGACAGTAATAAAGTGAAAAAAAGAGGAAAAAAAGAAAAGAAAAGAAAGAACTAGGGAAGCAAGAATACACCAAGGGTCAGCCCAAGAAAAATTATCCCACAACTGGAACCCAGCCTTTGGTGTCCTTCAAGAATTCATCCTTGAGTCCTTTAAGACTCCTGTCACTAATAAGCTAAGGTCTCCAACTGACAGACCCATGCTGCAGTGTTACACACGTGATTCATAAAGCCAAACCCCCATGCTGCTCTCTGATCTGTCACAATTCTATGACTGCTAGTGCCCTGTCTCACAGATTTGAAACTATTGCAGTTGGGTTCTATGAATAAGAAAGATATCAGGGCCATAAAGTAAAAGAACACAGGACATATTCATGACTTCTCTCTCTTATTTCATGCCTTCACCTGGAACAAACTTTTCTGTGAGAATATTTAAGATTATATCAATCATGGGAGGTAAGTCCAACTTGATGTATAATCCAGCTTCCTCCAATACAAATCCAATATTTTATTAAGACATCTTAAGTAGTTTAATAAATATATTTATTAAATTATATTTAAATGACTGAATATCTAACTCACATTAAGATTCAGTTTGTCATACAACTATCACTAAAACTTTATAACTCTATGTGTATATGTGTAAAACTGTATGTATTTTCCTCACAAAACAATTAACACTGGGCACTCATATAGTTATAGATTCTTGTCTTTATTGAAGAGATATAATTGTATAGTTTCTAAAATCCTAGAGATCTTCATTGTAATTATCCAAATAAGCTGATAAAAATAATATTATTTTGGCTCAAATTGAGGAAGTGTAAACATGGCACAAATATTTTTGAAGCAATAAGGATTTCTATTCTAACCTTCTAACTAAAAAAATAATGCATTGTTGAAGTAATAGGATATAAGAGGCAAGAAGGAAGTTAAAATAAGGTGAAAGAGAATTGAAGAGGGGAAAAATAACTTCCTGAGGTCATGAGAATGAGTTTATGTGGTCATAAGTAATGAACAAAGAAAATAGATAGAAAGACTTTCACCCTTCTGGGACTAGGGCCCCAAGAATTGTTGAACGCAGTGTCGGAGATGACTGAAATAGCAATTCCATTATATTTCTAGGTAAATATCTTTAAAACAGTGTAATTATTAGTATAATTATTTCTACTATACTTGGAAGTTTTATGTAATTTTTAATTTGATCATTTACTAAATTAAAAGTTGATACATTTTTTTCTTGCCAGACAAAATGCAATCCTTGAAAACATTCCTAGCCATGCTTTAAAAAAAATCTCATTACATACTTCATTTGGGAGACCCTCTTTTATTTTACAGTGAGGGCGCAATATATTTTTTACTTTTATTCCCCCTAGACATTCTAATACATTAGAGAATTCTTAACGAAGCTGAGAAGCTTGCACAGGTTACAATAAAATAGTAAGATCTGAGGGGACAGTATCTGCCTTGTTCACTACTTGGAGCCTCACAGAGTACCTCATGTATAGTAAATAATGCTAAATAGATATTTGTTTAATTGATTAATTGAGCTATCCATAATGTAATATCTGTTAAGTGGATAATGGACAGGACAAACAAATTTTCTGCAAATATTACTTTATAAAATAATCATTAGAAAATCTAAGTTTAACAATTAAGAATGAGGGGAACAAGACACCCCCCTCCCAAGTCAAACTTTCTAAACAATGACCACTCTTGGCTTCTGCATTTTGTAGGGAGAAAAGCAAGTTTTGTAGATATCAGCATTTCATATCAATGAACAAGCATTTTAAAATGTGCCAGGTTTTGTTGTCATTGGGCATGATAAGGTGGTGGACACGGTTAAGTCAGTGCCACTGAAAGAACTTATTACTCACAGTTCCCAAGGAAAGGAGGCAGCCACTCCACACCATGCAGGACCACCCAGGGGAGCCCAAGCATGCACATTTATTGTGGTTCTGTGGGAAGCAATGTGGGGAGGCAGGGTAAGCAACTGAGCAAATGTGGGATCTAATAGTTTGAATAATTTCAGTGGACTCCGGGCTATAGGGGTTATTGCTACTTGTCTAGTCTTGGCTCTGGAGTGATACTGGCTTGGTGTATGAGAGTTAGATAAAGGAGGA
>NW_007731360.1:144111-153850 GCF_000696425.1 Galeopterus variegatus | reverse complement strand
GCAATGTGGGGAGGCAGGGTAAGCAACTGAGCAAATGTGGGATCTAATAGTTTGAATAATTTCAGTGGACTCCGGGCTATAGGGGTTATTGCTACTTGTCTAGTCTTGGCTCTGGAGTGATACTGGCTTGGTGTATGAGAGTTAGATAAAGGAGGACGAGGGGGGTATGGATTCAGGATTAATTGGTTTGTATATCAATGGCATGCTCTGAGACAGGTTGCTCACTATCTAGAGGGATTAGCTAGTCCTTACAGGGACAGACCCTCCCCAGGTCCATAAAGCTCCTAGATGTCAAAGCATCATGAAATTAAAAATAAACAAACAAACAAACAAAAAAACATGATTAATATAAGGCACTAAAATCAAAAGTCCAGACATAGCTTGGGAAACTTACACTCACTTTCTGGTTTTTATTTGCTTATTAGATGCAGAATGGACACATCACTTAACTCAGTTCTTCACAAATAAAATACAGAAAAACATTAGCCTTATCTGAATGCATAATTGCTGTGACAAAGTTGGATGTTGAGTATGAAAGTGCCTGATCTTACTCATTGCTTAATAAAAACATTCATTGGGGTCTACATCCTTTGATGAATTAAGCATTTGTTGACACCTGCTCAGCACACCACTCCACCATGCTAGATGCTATTAATAGTGGGGGACGAGAAATGGCCAAGAATGTATAGGGGCTCCCACTTTCTGGTCCAGTATGTAAGGAACTAGAAAGTCATACTCCTGTCCACACACACACACAAAAAAATCAGGACAAAATGGTAGTTAACAACCCTTGTTAGATCCTTTAGAGAATTGAAGTCACAGGGCAAACAGGTGTCCCCAAAATTGGAAAGACAGACAGGTAGAGATGGAGAATCACAGCTTACCAAAGCAGAAGCCCAGAAGCAGAACACTCTGCTGAAAGTAGCACAGTAGGAAAACCTAAACAGTCATTGACAATTTGATGGAGGCTCACTGTGGATAAGTTTGGGAGGTAAAAAGTCCACGGTGGCCTTCACACTTCTGTGATGTTTACCTTTAGGAGCCCTGCCAGATTCTCACAGTGAAGACCAAAGGAGAATTCTCTTAAGCTTGCAGTGTTCCATAAGGAACCATTTTGTAACCATTTTGAAATACGCCCAAAGCATTCTGTTCTTAACAAGTCCTGCCCTCGACAGAAACCATTTTACCAGAGCCTAACCTGCTGGGGTATTACTAGTGCCTTACTGACCTGGAAGAAGGATACCCAACTCCAATCCACTGTAGTTCCCCGTGTAGGAGAAAGAAAATACTCAACTCCAGGCCCCACTTGCCTGCCTGTCTCACTTAGGAGGGGAATGGGAAGTCACAGTCCAGGGGGCACAGGTTCCCGATAAGAGTGTCAGGGTAATACAACTCAAAGAACTGCTCATCTCAGACCTTACTTAGAAGAAATCTCTTGGGAAACCCAAAGAAAATAAGGGAGACACAAAAAAAGACAATACAGGAAATTTTAGCATGATACCTGCATTAGTCTGTTTCTGCTGCTTATAAAAGAATACCTGAAATTGGATAATTCATAAAGAAATGGAATTTATTTCTTACAGTTTGGAGGCTGGGAAGTCTAGGGAACACATATGGTGAGGGCCTTCTTGGTGGCAGGGTGACTCTCTACAGCAACTCAGAGTGTCAAAGGACTGAGCAAGAGAGAGCTAACCTTTTCACTTACTGTCTTATAAAGCCATCAGAACCATGCCCATTACTCATGAATGGGTCAATCCATTCACAAGGGTATAGTCCTCGCAATCTAATCATCTCTTTAAGGCCTCATCTTTCAAATACCATAATTGGATTTACCACTCTCTTAACACTGTTACAATGGAGATCAAATTTCCAAAATGTGAACTTTTTTTTTTTTTTAATTTTTATTTTGTCAATATACAATGTAGTTGATTATTCCAATATGTGAACTTTTGGGGGACATATTTGACCTACAGCAATACCAATAACTACGGCAATATTAAACTTAGTCTAAGCCTAGCCAATAACATAAAACCTCACACTAAAAGCTTATTTGCCTCAGTTCCTTTTACCTAGGACATAATGTCTGGCTTGCAACAAAAAATTTAAGAGCATACTAAAAAACAAAAGCAGTTTGAAGAGAAAGGTAAGCATCACAACCACACTCAGACGTGTCAGAGATATTAGGATTATCAGACTGGAAATTTAAAACAACTATGATTCATATGCAAAAACAGATAGATAATATAAGCAGAGAGATGGAAATTCTAAGAAGGAATCAAAAGGAAATTCTAGAAGTCAAAAGCACTGTAACAGTGCTTTTATTAGTCCATTTTTCTGTAACTGATAAGAAAACACCTAGAACTGGGTAATATGTAAAGAAACAGAATTTATTTCCTCCTATTTTGGAGGCTTGGAAGTGCCAGCCAGGGAGCCCATCTGTTGAGGGCCTTCTTGCTGGAGGCTCTATACAGAGTCCCATGGTGATGCAGGATATCATACAGCAAGAATGGCTGGGCAAGGACATTCTGATGTGCTCACCTGCTCTCTTTATAAAGCTCTTAGTCCACAACCATGGTTACCCATCAAACCATCAACCCATTACTCCATGAATGGATAAATCCATTTACGAGGGCATACTCCTCATGATCCAATCACCTCTTCTTAAAGGCTCCACCTTTCAACACTGCCACATTGGAAATCAAATTTCCACCCGAGCTATGGAGGGGACAAACATTCAGACCACAGCAACGCTCATCAAAAGACTGTATACAACTGAAAAGAGAATAAGAGAGCAAGGAGTAATGTCAATAGATACTTCCAAAACTGAAATGCAAAAAGAAAGAAGAATAAAAATGGCAGAACAAAACATTCAAGAACTAAAAAAGAGTAATCACAGTAATTATCATAAATGCATAATGGAAATATCAGGAGGAGAAGAAAGAAAAATCAGAAAAATATTTGAAGCAATAATGAGTGAGAATTTCTCAAAATTACTGCTGGACACCAAACTGCAGAACCAGGAATCTAAGAGAAAACAAAGCAGGCTAAATACCCCACGAAAACTACATGTGGGTATAAAATATTCAAACTTCATGCAATCAAAGACAAAGAGAAAATCTTGGAAAATGGAGGGAAAACAAAACACTATCTATACAGGAGCAATGATAAGAATTACATTGTACTTTTCTTCAGAAACCATGCCGATAAGAAGAGAGCAAAGTGAAATATTTAAAGTGTTGTAAGGAAAAAAAAATTCACCAACCTAGAATTCTGTATTCAGTGAAACTAAACTTTAAAAGTTAGGGAGAAATAAAGACTTTTCCAGACCAGCAAAAGAATGAAGAAATTTGGTTTCAGTAAACAAGCCTTGCAGGAAATGATAAGGTATTCTTCAGAAAGACAGAAAATGATATAGTCAGTCATTGGGATCTACAGAAAGTAAGGAAAATGTGTTAGAGAAGGAATAAAGGAGGTAAAATAACATCTTTTACTTTCCTTATTCTTAATTGATCTAATAGATAACAGTTTGTTATAAATAATTATAGAAACAATGTATGCAGCGATTATACCCTTGGGGAATTGGGAATACTCTAAGGTATTTTCAATACCTATGAAGTGGTACAATTCTATTTGAAAGAAGACTTGGATCAATTATGAAGGTATACTGCAAAATCATGAGTAAACATTAAAAATATTTTTTAAAATGTGTACTTGATATGCTAGGAGAAGAGAAAAATGGAATCATATAAATAGAATCTTATAAAATGCTCAATTAAAACAGATAAGGCAAGAGAAGAGTGGAACATAAAAAAAGAGCAAGAGCAACAAATACAGTAATAAATAGTAACAAATACAGGAGATATTAATCCAACTATATCAATAGTTAACTTACACATCAATGGTCACCATAAAAAGACAGAGCCTGATAGAGTGGATAAAAAAACAAGATGACATATTGTTGGGAAAAATGCCAGAATAATTTTCTCATAAGTCTGTTTTGTCCTTGAAGTAACATTTTGTCCTTGAAACAATATTTGCTTATTATAGTAGTTTGGTCTCTAATCACTACTTGCATTTTGGACTTCTGTAACCAAGCTCACTTTTCTATGTTAGCCTAGTGAATGTTGCTACAGTGCGCCGCTTGGGAAGTGCGGCAGTGCTCTCGCCGAGGGTTCGGATACCACATACAGACCAGTTCCCGCTCACTGGCTGAGCGAGGTGCAGGGGCAACACCGAGGGTTGCGATCCCGTTGCCAGTCCTGGTCCAGTACGGGCACAACACTGAGGGTTGCGATCTGTTGCCGGTCACGAAAAAAGACAAAAAAAAAAAAAAAAAATGTAAAAACTCTGGAAGAGTCCACTTATAAAAATTTTGTGAGACATGAGCTCATTGTCCAGATTTTCAAATATTACCTTGTCTGGGTCCACTGGTGTAATAAATGCCTGACTCTCCAACCCTCTGAGTGCCAACTGCTTCTTGGTCCAGTCCATTTCCATAACAATATTATTTTCCTTCTTCAATGTGGGCTCAGGTATCCAACACTCCACTCAACATCCCATAGCTCACAGATGTCTTGGAAGTTACTGTTTCCAGTGTACTGGCCACAGCATACCAAAATCAAAGGTTTCTGTGGAACTATGGTTACTTCCCCAACAGCAAGAAATCAAACTTTTGAATAATGGAAATTACCATGGGCAAGTAATTTTCTTCTCCCCAATATTTGGTTAGTGCCTAAATTAACCAGATAAAGGCATCACCCTTATTTTAACATAATAAATATAGGAAACAAATAAACTGTGTGGCTGATACCACCTCCCCACTTGACTGGTGATAGGCATAGAACAGAGATGGTAGGGAAAAGGGTAACTGGTAGCCAGAACAAAACAGAAGGAGTACCTCTTCCTCAAAACTAAACCAAACAAGAAGCTACCATCTTGGGCCAGTTGAACAGGTGAGGAAGAGATTGATTACGGTAGTTGTCTGGAAGTAGAGCTTATCTGTAAGTGTGATTTCCTTGTCTCACAGGATAGGGACCTGGGGAAAGTAGCATTTAATAGGATACAGATAGCACAGGTTGCTATTATTAGGATTCCCACTGTGTAAATGAGAAACTGAGGCACAGATATGCTGAGTACTTGCTCAGGTTCTGAGAGAGTAAATCGCATTTCAGATCCAAATAAAGGTCTGCTTGGTTTTCTTTCACCACGTCATATTCCTGAGTACATCTTTACACAGTTGATGGAGACTCAGGTAGAATCTCTGCCTCTCAACTCCCTCAGCACCTCTGGATGGGGGTAACTTGGTGAGCCAGAGGCTTCTGGTATCTGTCCCTTCACATTCCACCAGACAGGTAATTCGCAGGTACTTGACAGCCCAGAACTGCCACAGAACCTACGCTTTGTAGCATCAAAACAAAACAAACAAAGCAAAACTGTAATGATCAGAAAGACAAACTTACATAAAAAGTTATTTTTCTGTATGTACTTTTTAGCAATTGTCTCTTCAAAAATTAGCAACTTTGGTATCTCTGTATTGCAGTGTAGTTCTGAGATTTCTAAGCTTATTTGACACATTCTTTCTTGAAAACCTCATTTTCCATTGTCACCAGCACAGATTAATTTGAATTATACCCGCTACTGCTAGTTAGTTTTCAGATTAGTGATGTGCTTCAAGAATAAGGAAGTAAAAATTCATTTTTTATTTGCTCATCTAAAGCAGCTTATTTTCCATTCCTTCAGGGCTAGCAAATTATTCTTTATAGTCTGGAATATCACCATACTCCACAGCATAAACTTTTGTACTCAATTGAATAATGCACTTCTTATTTCTGAATTATCTTCTGTTGAAAAATGGCATTGATTCAGTATAATGCTATCATTTTGTGATAAATATGTATTATAATAAAGGTATTAAAATAATATAATTAACACGTCTATAAGTATGCACAAATTTGATAATTTTTATAGATGTAAAATTTCCAAACTACATTTGTGCTTTCTTCTTTTAACTATAAGTCTAACAATCTTTTTGTCACATATGTAGTTCAGAAATTGTTAGAAGCATTTCCTGTATCTTTAGGTGGTAAAAGAGTTGTAAAAGACCAAAATACAAGAGGCTTAGAAGACAGGAAATCTCTTCATTTTTAGGAGGCACTGTTGCAGTTTGGCAGTTTCCGTGTGGGTCTCCTAGTTATGTTTTTCTGTAAGTTATATTTATAGAAGGAAAAGTTTGAAAGGGGCTTGAGATTTTCATGAAAATTCACATGTTCTATTTCTTTATACCCAACTCTTTGAAACAGAAGTTTAAGGAATAAAAACTATTCAAATTCAATTGTGTGTTTCTCAATGGGTCTATTAATTTTTTTAAAAAGTCCATGTGTCTGATTGCAACAATTAAACCATACTGAATTACTTAGCAAACAATTTTTAAATGAGGCAAAAGGTAGGTAAAATGGCCTATGTAAAGTCAGTGTGTCACATAACACACGATAATTTCTCTAACTGTAATTCCTACAGGAAAAAAAGTATTTTACTAATTTATTGAGTTTGTACAAGACTTGTCTTACTAAACTTTTGAAAATCTTAGATTTTTAAAAACTTCCTATCTTAATTAAGTGGTTTGGAAGAATGTCACATAATGTTAACTCAAAAATCAATTTTTAAAATTGTATTCCTAATATCATTTACTTTAACTATTTTTATATGTACAAACTTGACCCAATGTGTGATGTTTACATAATTTTTTCAACAACTAATAGATTTTGTTTAAAAAAATATAATTTAGCCTTTATATGTTTGTGTATTATCTTTATAAATGTACTAAAACATAGCAACTATCATCAGGCAAATTTAAAAATTGTGAAAATCGGTATTTTCATGGCACAAAAGACATACACATCTTATTTAATTCATTAATTGAATTTGGAAACATAAAGAGCCATGTGTATGATATTCCTTATATATGTCTATATGAGAACTTCAAAAAGTTTTTGAAAGATAAAATTAAAATATAAAAAATTTATATTTTTTATAAATATATAAAAAATATATATTTTTTATATATTTATAAAAATATAAACTTTATTTCTTAACATAAACTCTATCAAGTTCAAGACATTTTGTAAGCAATAAATAGCAGGCATTTAGTTTACCCTGAAAGAACTGAGGGTCCTAGGAATTTATCCATGTCAACACAGTCTTTTTTACATTATTAACTGAAAAAAGGGGTACCTTTTAAAGATTTTCTAAGATTAGGAAATAAAAAGTCAGAAGAAGCCAAATCAGGACTGTAAAGTGAATGCCTAATGATTTCTCACCAAACCTCACAGAATTGCCATTTTGATGAGAAATTAGCAGGAGTATTGTCATGGTGGAGAAGGACTCTCTGGTGCAGCTTTCCTGGGTGATTTTCTGCTAAAGCTTTGGCTAACTTTCTCAAAACACTCTCATTATATGCTGATGTAATTGTTTTTTGACTCTCCAGAAAGTCAATGTGCAAAATGCCCTGAGCATCCCAAAAACCTGTTGCCATGACATTTGAGCTTTTGTTTTAACTGGACCATTCTGTGGTAGCTATTGCTGTGACTGTGTTTTATCTTCAGGATTGTACTGGTAAAGCCACATTTCATCTCCTGTTACAATTCTTCAAAGAAATCCTTCAGGATTTTGATCTCACTTGTTTAAAATTTCCATTAAAACCCTGTTTTTGTCTGCAGCCGACCTGGATGCAGCAACAGTTTTGGCATCCATGGAGCAGAAAGTTTGCTCAACTGTATAACTCAGTCAGAATTACACAATTCAGTCAGAATTGTGTGAGCTGAAACAATTGAGATGTCTCTACTGTTGGCTTCTTCTTGCTGTTGATTGTTGGTCCTCTTCAATTAGGGCATAAACAAGATTAATTTTTTCCTCACAAATCCTGCCATTGAAGGCTTCATATTCAATGTCCTCTTGTCCCTTCTTAAAATGAGTCACCCATTTGTAAACTGCTCATTTTGAAGGGCATTGTTCCCATAAACTTTTTGTAAAGCATCAATGAATTCAACATTCTGCTACCTGAGCTTCACCATAAATTTGATGTTTATTCAATAGCTTCAGTTTTAGCAGAATTTATGTTGCTCGGATAGGGACTTTTTCCAAACTGATGTCTTGTCCTCAGTGCTTTAAACTAGATTCTGTTCAGATACATTATAACAAGTTAGTATGAGTTTATTTCAGTGCAAAAAGTTTCGTAATTCTTGTCTAGTTTTTCATAATATCCATTGTTCATGAACTTTTTGAAGATGTCTTGTGTGTATATGTAATATACACACACATATGCTGTGTATATGTATATATGTGTTTATAGATAGACAGACAGACAGATAGATAGATATAGATATAGATATAGATATAGATATAGATATAGATATAGATATGGATAATTTTAACCTGGTGCCAAATCCTGAGAAAAAATAATTTAACAAAAACATTAGCCAATAATTTGTCGGGAAAAAGATAATGCACTAGGCAGACATGGAAAATGGATTTAAAAATATATCAGGGTCAGTAATTGAATAGATGTTAGCAAATTTGATATTTTGAAAGAAATCTTCTCTCACCCCAGAATCTTAACCTGAGTAAGGATTTAGCAATGAGGTAGCAATATTATTTTTAGATGAAGTCAATGTCAGAACAAGGATATTTATCAGAGACAAAGTAGACAATTAGATAATGATAGAGGGGTCATTTCTCCAAGAAGACAAAACAGTCTTAAATGTATATATACCTAACAACAGAGTGTCAAAATATGTGAGACAAAAACTGATAAAAGTGGAAGGAGAATAGAGAAATCCATTATTAGAGTCAAAGACTAGTGACGCTCCTCTTGCAGTAATTGATAGGTCAGGCAGACGGGAAATCAGTAAGGATATAGCTGATGTGGACAGCACCATTAACCAACTGCATTTGACGTTTACAGAATACTCCATCCAGCACCAACAGAGCTCAATCTCTTTTCAAGCATGCATGAGACATTCACCAAGATATACCACATTCTGGGACATAAAACACCTTAACAAATTTAAAATAATAGCAGTAATATAATGTTTGTTCTCTGACCACAGTGGAAATAAACTAGTAGTCAACAGAAAAGAGTAGCTGGGAAATCCTCAAATACTTACAAATTAAACAACTCCTTTTATATAACACATGGGTCAGAAGTCTCAAAGAAATTAAAATATTTTGAACTACACAAAGCCATAACTTATGAAAATTTGTGGGAGACAGTAAAATTGACACTTAGAAGCAAATATGTAGCATAAATGCATATGTTACATAAGCAGAAATCTAAAATCAGTAATCGATGATTTCGCCTTAGGAAACTAGAGAAAGAAAAATATATGCCTAAAGCAAGCAGATGAAAAGGATTAACAAAAATTAGAGCAGAAATTAATAAGAATCTATAGAGAAAATTAATGTAACCAGAAGACAGTTTATTGAAAAGATCAATAAAATTGATCAACCTCTATGTAAGCTAATCAAAAAAAAAAGACACAAATTACCAATATTGAAATTTAAAAAAAGGTAATCACTATTGATCCCATGGATTTTAGAAGGATAATGAAGAAATACTAATTTATCAACAAATCATAGTTATTCTAACTCCCAGGTATGCTGATTCACCACCTGTCTCTTCTACCTGAGTCTGGTTCTGATGCTTGCCCAGTCTTCAGTGGCAGCTATAGGTGGCAGAGGTCTC
>NW_007731360.1:127494-143126 GCF_000696425.1 Galeopterus variegatus | reverse complement strand
GACACAAATTACCAATATTGAAATTTAAAAAAAGGTAATCACTATTGATCCCATGGATATTAGAAGGATAATGAAGAAATACTAATTTATCAACAAATCATAGTTATTCTAACTCCCAGGTATGCTGATTCACCACCTGTCTCTTCTACCTGAGTCTGGTTCTGATGCTTGCCCAGTCTTCAGTGGCAGCTATAGGTGCCAGATGTCTCAGAATTCTCTAGTTTCTTTATATTGTTTTCTCTTAACTTTGGGTTTCCCCATATGTGCCTGCTTAGAGGGTGCATGTCTTGCCCGTCTTTCAGCGATTATGCACTCTAACACTTGAGACCTGTTGGCGTGTCTGTAAGATGTGGGGAAGGAAAGGATTCTCACACATGAACTATCACCTTTCCATGCTTTTCTCCAGTTGTACTTGTATAGCTCCACCACTCGCCACAGGTGCAACGGGAAGGTTAGAGGAAGCCTGAGTGGGAGGAATGTCCTTTTTCTAGCTGGGGGGAGGCTCTGGAAATGTCTTTTCCCCTGGAATAATAAGTACTGCTCTATGGAGAATGTTTTGGGCATAATTCAAAATGATTTCTTTACTGCAAGGGAACTTCTGGGA
Organism: Galeopterus variegatus; assembly: GCF_000696425.1. NCBI lineage: Eukaryota > Metazoa > Chordata > Mammalia > Dermoptera > Cynocephalidae > Galeopterus > Galeopterus variegatus. The sequence continues at coordinate 142,522 of NW_007731360.1, read as the reverse complement.
TCTTCACCAGAAAAACTTGGTGGAGGTCCTGGAGGAAAAATTTAGAAAATTCTGTCCTCGTCCCACCCCCCTTAAAACTGTGGCCTCCAGGAGTTTCTTATTTTCATGTTAATTCATACTGAGTGTACAGCGATTCTTCAAAATTACTATTTAAGTGCTCCTACCAGTTTATGACTCTGGAGCCATCTGTTTAGATAAAGTATCTGACTGTGTCTCTCTGGATGAGCCTGTCCTTCATATTTGGGGAAGGGGTTTGCCCTGCAACTTCAGGTCTTTAATGCATCTAGGAAAAGTCATTGCTTTTTAATTTGTTCAGCTTTTTCTCTTATTGTGAAGATGAGAGTTACAACTTCCATACTCGCCATATGTTTGGGATAAACCCCAAACATGTCACTAATAATTACTAATAATATTTCTTTATTTTCATTGCCTTTTAAGAGTTTCAGAGGCAAAACAGTGGTTCACTTCTGGCAAGCATCTTCACTGGACATCAAAGCACGTATAGTTTTTATTTTCAATATTAAATATTATATTCTTATTATTTCGTGTTTGGATTTCTGCAATTACTGAGCTATGTCTTTTACCACAATGTAGATACATTTTCTAAGAATCCTTAAATATATTTTTAATACAGGTAAGACAAGTTCCTTGTCTTAATTCATTCTTTTATGTCTATATTTGTTTATGTTTATTTACTGAGTTACCTCATCCATTTTAACTTTGATAAGCCAAAAAGTGTAAAAAAAAAAAAAAAAAAAAACCCAACAAGTGTAGGGTTAGATTTGAGAGGTAAATTTAATGTTCCTCTAAATTTGGCAAAGAAATATTTGTTGGCTATTGTTTAGACTCACAGAAAGATATCCTCTGCCTATCCCAAAGCACAGGATGAAGCTGTTCTCTGAAGTCTCCACATCTAGTTAGAAACCTGACCTGTCAAAAAAGAAGTTCTTGCATGAAATTTTATTTACCAGAGAAGATTGACACTCATATCACAGAGAAAGAGATAAAAATTAAACAATACACCTACAGCCCAGACAAATTTTGTCTATGGTCCCATTAAATTCCCAAAGAGAATTATTTATTAACCGTTGTCTTAGCATTAGGCCCATTCACACCTCCTTAAAAGTTATCTACTACTATCTACTCAAATTGCCTCTTTCCCTTATCTCCTCTTCTTCTATGAAGAAGTGTACATAAGCATCTGGACCTCATTGGGTTTCTGGCTAATCATCCTCCTGGAATTCTCCTGTGCATGCTTGTTAAATGGTGGTGTATGCCTTCTCCTGTTTTCAGTGAACCTTTAGATGGCAGAGGGACAGCCTTCCCTTGGCCCCTACGCTATATTTGTAAGTTCAAATATTTACCTCTGTTTTAATTAATTTATTCATTCCTCAAATGTTAATGATAATTTTATTCTGCTTTATCTCATTTAATTGGTGATTTTATTTTTGCTTTCTTGATTCATGGATTTATTTACATCTTTTCTTTAGTCATGCATTAACTGCATCTTATAATTCTATACATGAAAATGTTTAAATTTTCTACTATAGTTTTGAACAAATCCATGATCAAATATTACAAAGAAAATTATTATTAGTGTTTTCCTTTTTATTAATATTAATATTTGAAAATTAAAGTCAAAGCATATTGCTGTTTTATTTTTACATTTTGAAATGTATTGATAATTACTTTTTGGCCTAACATGTAGTTCAGTTTTATAAACATTTTAGGGGTAATTAAAATAATATTTTGCCAGTTTTCAATGGATACCAATTAACATATACATATCATTTAATTGTCTTTTCATGTTTTTCTTAAGTTAAAACTGAAGGAACTCACTCCTACTGTGTTTAGATAGAAAATTAGCAAACTCACAATCCCTCTACCCCTTATTTCTTTCTGCTACCTCAATGTAATTACATTATTATTTTCAGTTAGTTTTTATACTGAAATATGTTTGTTCCTACTTATCATAGTTTGTATTATTTAAATTATTTTCCATAAACATATTTTCCTGGTCATTTAACATTAGTTATTCATTTCATTGGCTTTGCTGCTCCATGATGGTTTCTGGAATAAATTTGGCTCCCTTTTCTGTTTAGTCAGGAAACATTTAATACTTAAAGATGCTTAAATAGAGTAGGGTCCTTTGAGAGTATGTCTTTGTGCATGGCTGACTCTAGGCTTCACTGAGATTTCTCTCTCCTGAAGAAGCAGCAGCTATGAGAAGACAGATGAGTGTCTGGTTTCTCGATTTGTGACTCTTGTTCTTTGAGTCATCACAACACTAGTCCATCATCCATCTGGAGACTTCCATGAGATGTTGACAAATGGAGAAGAGTAGCACATGTGACAGAACATTAGCAAACTGGAGTGTCCCTCACGGGGCTGGCAGCATAAATTCTGATGTGAAGCAAGACGGGATTCTCGGGGGTGGCTGCGGCCCATGCCTGCTCAGCGGTGTTATAAAATCATTATAATATCCATGCTTTACTGGACACTGATGTGTCAGGCACAGATAATTTATATGGACTATCAGAAATCCTCAGAATTAGCATGAAGGCTAGCCTGATAGATGAGAAAACCACTGATTATTTAAGTATATTTTTCAACATATAATAAGTTGATAGACTTAATTAATAGCAGCGCCTAGATTTGTAACTTTCTGAATTCAGAGCTGGTATTATTTTCACTATGTCACAACATGTGCTTATGTCACTTAGCATCTGAGGACCATCGGCTGCATCATGAGAAGGAGGAAGGAAGCCCATGTTTACCTGTTTCTAAGCGAGAAGCCTAAACACTAGAATGTTGCCTTTGAAAAATAAGTGATGTGTCTAAAAGCAAGTCGTAGAGTTCTATGATTCCTGAGAAGCTAAATGAAGAATGCAAATCCCTTTATAAACAAGGGAGATGTCGGTAACTGAGTAAAAAGTAATTATAAGAAATTAGTAATGCAGGTTGGCAGGGAAACTCCTAATTAAAAAATTACAGTGATGCACAGCATTCAGCTAAATCTTAAGGAAGTAAAAAAAAAAAAAAAATCACCTCTTTAAAAAAAACTAATATGAATACTATGTCTATTCAGAGTTTTAATTGTGAATGTTAATGAACAAATGCATTATTTCTGATAATTCAAAATATGTGAAAGCATTCTTACACTGAAAAACAGTAGTATTCCTAAAAATTAATGTTTTCCACTACCATTCTTGATTCCCTGAGGTGTCAGAGTCATGCATAAGTGAAGAAATCTTTTGAAAAGACAAGATGTGGAGAAAGTCTTTCTTTTAACTCTAGTAAGAAAAAAAAAATAATATAATCTAGGTTTTTGAAGGAAGTACCAAATGAGACCCACAATTTTAAACATTTCCTTAAATTTCCTCTGGGAAGAAAATTAAAGAATAACAGGTAGAAATCGAAGAAGATTGAAAAAAGAAAGAAACAATATTGCTAATTAATTATTTGTGTGCTTGGATTTATTATATTTTATTTTAATAGATATGTACAAACTTAAGTAGAAAAATTTTCTCTAATATAAAATGTTGCTAGTTTTACAAGCATATAAAAACCTGTTTCTAAAATCGCTTGGATTTATTATATTTTATTTTAATAGATATGTACAAACTTAAGTAGAAAAATTTTCTCCAATATAAAATGTTGCTAGTTTTACAAGCATATAAAAACCTGTTTCTAAAATTGCATATTGCTGTGAGGGAGCTGTAGAAACTATGGAAATGAGCAAGGCTTTTATGGCTAATTATCGGAACTCTAATTTGATATTTGATAAAGAATGTACCGGGATTTATCAATATACCCATTTTCAGTTGCTAAATAACCAAAACATACAAGCAAACATTTCAGTGGCTTGAAACAGAAATCATTTTATCTCATGATTCTGTAGTGCAGAGATTTGGATCAAGATAAGTTGGGCCGTTCTTTACAGCATCACAAAGTGTAGTTTCCCTGCCCTAAAAATCCTCAGTCCTGTACCTCTCACTCACTTAAAATAATTTGCCAGTCTTGTTTGAAAAATTTAAACTCTAAATTAATTAATTATACATCTTTGTGGGTTACAGAGTTGCATATCAATACCTGTGTACAATATGTGATGATCAAATCAGGATAGGTGGTGTATTCATCATTACAAAATGTACTCATTCTTTGTGTCCATTAACAAGTTTCTCCCTAACCCGCCACCCCTACCCCTACCCCCTCTAGTAACCATGGTTATGTTCTGTACTGAAAGTTCAACGTATTACCGTGTTTGTTATTTGTTTCTGTTTATTTCTTTCTTTCTTAGCTCCCACGTATCAGTGAGGACATGCAGTTATTTAAAAATATATAAACGGCATCACACAACACTAATCTCACCCCAAAAGAAATGATCAAAATTGTATACACATCATTCTTCAGGTTTCTAAAAACTAAGTTGGAAAAACCTATAATGAAAATTATACACATACACAAACACACGCAGGTCTATTATGAAAAAATAAATTAAAAACATACATAAAAAATGCTAACCCGTGAACTTTCTGAAATATAATTTTAAATGGTTAGCACTGTGAGAAAAGCTTTTAATGTTTATTAATCATTCAGAGTCTCTCTGGAGTATTTCCTGTAGCTCAACAATCTAACACAAACTATCACACCTTGAGTGGTTGCATATTCTATCTCTGTGGATGCTGAGGTCTATTTAGGACACACTGCTAGTACACAGGGTCCACTAGCTGCATGGATCCCCGACCCCTGTTTTTTTCTAAATCAGAAACTAGAGGAATTATGTCACTTTGGTTCGTCCATCGAGATGTACTCAGGCTCAAACCACCCCGTTTGTCTGGGCACAGATTGCTTTGTCAGGAAAAGGCCTTCTCATTCAGCATTTTAACAATAATTAATCACTACGCTCACCTTGATGTGTGCCAAGTTTATACTCCCCATGAGACAGTGCAAACCATACAACTGGAGAATTATTTATGCTTCCAAGTGGCTGCTTATTTTAATACTTTTTAATACCTTGTCTGTAATTCCTAAATGCTAGCACATATGCAAAAATGTTGATCACTCGTTAGGTTCACTTTTAAATTCAAGGAGAAAACCCACAAAGCAGCAGATGAAACTCTTTCTACCACACAAGCCAAAACAAAAAGAAATCTCTCTCTCTCAATGAAAATTTATCTGACAGTCTTCATGAAAGAACTGCACAGATTTTGATAGTGTTTTCTACTATATTCCCTTCTTTGAGATTGCTTTTATTTGTATGAAACATTCATTTTACCCTCGTTTCTTTGTATTTTAATGCATTTCTTTTGCCTGTCAAGTACAAGCCTGTAATGACAGAGAGTAGCGTTAACGCCTGTAATTTCCAATTTCCCTGAGGTGTGCTTTTGAAGATGAGATTTATTAGAGGACAATAAGGTGCTTTTTAGATTAAAAAAATTTTTAAAAAACACTTTGATAAAGAAATCTTTCTGTCCTTATTTGCAGAATTTTACTAACACTTTGAAGAGTCAAAATTATGTGCTGTGAATCAAATAAATATATAAATGATGGAACAGGAAATATTATAAACCAGAATTGGTGCACGTTTTATTAGTTAGAAGGCATTGTATTTATGTTTTTGTTCTATATAAATGATGTAATCTGCGCCATCCGTGTACCTGTGTTCTGCAGCGAAGTTACATTCGGCTTCCATTTCTGTGAACACTCTTTCCTCCCACTGCAAAACATGTTTGTGCTTTTTCCTCTTCCTGGAATATTCTCTTCCTTTTTTCCTCACCTAGTTAATAGTCTCTTTTTCTTCATATGTCGCTTGAGTTATTGCCTTCTTTATTTTTCTAATCTCTCCTACTACACACATGTCTCACTCATAACTTTTAACGGAGTTACAATTGTTCATTTATTTGTTAGATTATTCAATTAATCGTTGTTTTCCTATCTAGATTACAGATTAAGTGCTTTTTGCACATTATTATGTCCCCAGTACCTAAAAATTATAAATTACTAATTGAATGAGTGAATGAAATAACCTGTCAAGTCCTGTATCTCTATGGGCCTAGGTACCTCTATGGTAGACTCATTGTATTCCTCATGCGGTCAGAATTGGCTGCTCCCCTAAGATCCCTGGACATCCTTCGCATCAAGCACCTCTCATCTGTTTCTCTGACCTTTTGGAGGAGGAATTAGGGTTAAGAAGAGAGGCACCCTATTTGAACACTTGTACTCTCTGAGTTTGTCGTGTGTTTAAAAGGTCATTTATTTCATGATGTCTTTGATTTTATTGGGTTCCTGAGAATGTCATTAAATAGTGACCTCATGCAAACCTGTTCAAATCTTGCATTAATTGTAAATGGCAGAGCCTCTTTCTGCTTGTGACCCCTCATCCACATGGACCACCCTAATGAGAGTCACACTAGCTGACTCCTGACGACACGCTGTACGTGGCATCCACACATCCGTGGGAACATGTACAACCCGTCTCACTCAATGTTGGACACCCAGCTGCTTCTGCAAGCGTGCTCTCTCGCTGCTCTGCGATCCCAGCCAGCTCCAGCCACAGCCTTGCTCCACCTCTTACCGTCAAACACCATTTCCGTGAAAAATATAAGGATCTCAGTAGTCTTGGTGTAAAGGAAGAATGACTCCCCTTTACTCAAATCGGTCCAACAATTTTTCCCAAAAGACACATTCTCTCAACCTTTCTGCTTCAATGTCTTTGTACACTAAAGGTGGTGATCAGCTGAAAGCCACAAGAACAGGTCGGGCAGACCACTTTGCAAGGCTTCCATTAGTGGTAAGCCCTTCATTTGTGAATATGGAAGGACCTGCCAATTCTTGCTTTGTTTAATGCCCTTTAGGACCTCAGCTGAAAGTGCGATGTAAAGACTTCCATTTAACAACCTCTTAAACCCACACCTGTGCACACAAACATGACTGTGGAATAAAAAATAAAAAGTTTTTCTTTTCTCTCTGGTATTGAGCTTTGGAATACCATGGCAGTGTTATTTTAAAAAATCTAATCTAGGGAAGTACTCTAGATATGTGTGAAATTTGCTCAATAAAAAGTAAGTACTTTTACCAAGAATTTTGAATTGAATAGTATGAAAATCCTTTAAACACATCCAGGGAAGGTATAAAAGCTAAGAAGTACATGTAAAAAGAAATTCACAGACGTGTTCTTAGTTTAAAATAAGTAGCCACCTAAGGATAGGACGTATCTTCCATTACACCTAAATTTTTAAATAGCTGTAAATTCAATGTTTTAATTTTAACATGTACTATAAAAGGAATAATAAATATTGGCTCAGTGTTTTTAAACGTAATAGGAATTTAAAGGACTTTAATTTAAATTTAAGTGCTTTTACAAGTAAATAGAAAGCGAGATCTGCGACAGTCAATTGCCTGCTTACTTAAAATCATATGTTAAATGATTATGTTCTTTAAGCAATTTTGTTCCAACAGAATTTAAGAAAGTAAAGAAGTTTGAATTTTGACAGAAAGTTTACACTATCACCTCCATCGGGTCAGCTAGAAAGCGAGATCTGCGACAGTCAATTGCCTGCTTACTTAAAATCATATGTTAAATGATTACGTTCTTTAAGCAATTTTGTTCCAACAGAATTTAAGAAAGTAAAGAAGTTTGAATTTTGACAGAAAGTTTACACTATCACCTCCATCGGGTCAGCTTGGTTACTGTTCATGAACTCTAAAAAGTCGAGGATTTTTTCAGACCTGTTGGTTATCTGTGTGCCTTTTCTGAGAAAAGTCTGTCTATTCAACTTCTTTACCCATTTTTGACTGGGTTATTTGCTTTCTTGTTATTGAGATGTTTGAGTTTCTTATATGTTTTGGATATTAACCCCTTATCACACGTATGGTTTACAAATACTTTCTCTTGTCCTGTAGGTTGTCTCATTACTCAGTTGATTTTTTTTCTTTGGCTGTACAGAAGCTGTTTTGTTTGAAGAAGTCCCACTTCATTTTTACTTTTATGGCCTGTGTTTTTGGTATTGTATCCAAAATATGATTGCCCAGATCAATGTCTAAAATCCTCTCCCCTATGTTTTCTTCTAGTACTTTTACAGTTTCAGGTCAGATGTTTAAGTCTTTAGTCCATTTTGAGTTGATTTTTGTTTATAATGTGAGGTAAGGGTCCACTTTCAACCTTTTGTATGTGGATATGTAGTTTTCCCAACACCATTTCTTGCTCAATATCATGAACCATCAGGGAAATGCAAATTAAACCACAGAAAGACATCATCTCACACCTGTTAGAACAGCTATTGCCAGAAAGACTATTTTTATAACAAAAACAGGTGAGAATGTGGGTAAAAGGGAATGCTTGTACTCTGTTCCTGGTAATGTAAATTAGTACAGCCATTATAGTAAACAGTATGGAGCTTCCTCAAAAAATTAAAAATAGAATTACCATATGAGCGAGCAATTCCAGTTCGGGGTACATATCCAAAGAAAATGAAATTAGTATCTCAAAGAGATCTCTACATTCATACACTTATTGCAACATTATTAACAATAACAAAGATATGGAATTAACCTAAGTGTCTATTGACAGATGAATGGACAAATGTAAGCCAGGCACAAAAACACAAATACTGTATGATCTCACTTACACATGGAATCAAAGTCAAACTCACAGAAGCGGAGAGTAGAAGTGGTTACTAGGGTCTGGGGGGCTGGGGGAAATGGGGAGATATCGGTCAAGGTTACAAAGATTCAGTTATGAGGGATGAATGACATCTGGAGATCTAAAGAGCAGCATGGTGACTACAGTTAATGAGACTGTATTGTACAGTTGCATTTGCTAAGAGAGTAGGTCTTAAATGTTCTCACCATACACCCAAAAGATAAAGGTAACTATAAAAAATAGAAGGATCTGATGGATGGATACATTAATTAGCATGATAATGGTTATCATTTCACATCATATATGTACATCAAAATTACATTTTTTACCTTAAATATACACAATTTTTGCTTTTCAAATATACCACAATAAAGCTGGAAAAATGTCTGTTAAAGAAAAGGTTTCCTGGGCCGACCCTGTGGCTCACTCGGGAGAGTGCAGCACTGGGAGTGCAGCAGCGCTGGGAGTGCCGAGGCAGCAGGTTCAGATCCTATATAGGGATGGCCAGTGCGCTCACTGGCTGAGTGTGGTGCGGGCGACACCAAGCCAAGGATTGCGATCCCCTTACCGGTCACAAAAAAAAAAAAGAAAAAAAGGTTTCTCTTGTTTGTTTTACTTCATTTTTTTTAAAAAATAAGTCATTTGCTTAATAAGGGTACTTCAAAAAGTTTGTGGGAAAATAAAATTAAAAGATAATATGAATCTTTTTATGAACTTTTGGAAGATGTCTCACGTTAGCTATTCTTTCAAGGTAGAATATTTGAAACAATTTATGATTAAATATCAAAACAACCATCTCATCCTTAGCTCAGTCAAGATGACTCTTTTCTAACTACGCAAATGAAAGAAAATTCTATCAGAATCACCCTGAAATATTCAGCATCCTTCCATGTCTATATTGTGTCACTGTTGTTTAAACAAAACCACTGAAGATGCTCTGAACCACTGTTATGCTTCTAACAAATATGTCTGTGCATGTGAGTCAGGAAATGTAGACTTGCCTCTCAGAAAAAGGGAGTCAGATGAGAAGGCTTCAGTTTACAAACAGGAGAATGAAGTTCGTATGTCAAGATTGTTTTCTTTCCATTGGCAAGGGTATCATTTGACGGTCACACCTGGGCTGCTGCAGCAGAGCCTGCCTACCAGCCCCAGTGTTCCATTCCCTCTCCCCCAAATTATATTGATATTTAAAAAATACTAATGAAGTTCACTTTTGCTTATACAATTATTGTTATAAAAATAAAATAATAAGTCTGAAGCATTTAGCAGAGTTCCTTACATAAATTATCCACTCATCTGTACATTTCTGTAAGAATGAAACCCTGATTAGCATCTTCCTTGAACCTACCTCATGTGAAATAAGCCATGTTCCAAGACTGACTTTCACTCAAATCTTCAATTCATGTATATTTCTGAGCTCCATCAGAAACTGTGTCAGGATAAGAAAAGGATATATGCAGGTCAAAGATTCAAAGATCCAGGTCAGAAAAAAATATATATCTACCAAAGATCCATGCTAAATCGGCACTCATGTAGTAAAAGACATTTTAAAATCTTTCTGTAGTCATTAACCTCTTTTTTTTAAATTTATTTCACAAATTTCTTAACTCACTGAAAAGTGTTGATGGATAAACCATCTTTAGAGCCAAATTTTCTCATATGAATGAGCAAATTTGTTTGAATAGAATTATTTTGTGGGGAAAATAATTTTAGTTCTAATGATTATTGGGACGTGAGGACTGAGTAACCATCTTTAGAGCCAAATTTTCTCATATGAATGAGCAAATTTGTTTGAATAGAATTATTTTATGGGGAAAATAATTTTAGTTCTAATGATTATTGGGACGTGAGGACTGAGTAGCGCCACCTGGAGAAGATCTGATCCCTAACCCTAACCCTAACCCTAACCCTAAGTATGCTTCTGTCTAATGGTGTGTAAAATTTGGGGGGGTTTCCCCCTAAAATGTGTTAGGATATATAGACCATTTGTCACCATTACATGTGAATGGTGTGTGTGTGTGTTTCCATCCAAGTTCACTGACAGCCCCATCTGTTACAAACTATAAATTAGATTTTTCTACTTGTGCAGGTGAGTGAGTTCCTATGGTCTGAATACAGTGAACGTCTGCTGAATGACCTGGATGAGGTGCTGCCAGCAGACAGTGATGTGCACCGGCTTTAGCAGAGCAAAAGGCACCACACTGACCATTCTTCCAAGTGCAGCTACCCCTGGCCTTAGTCCCAGCCCACGCCCCTCCCACCACCACGCTCCTAAACACAGCACCCGTGTGCACACTGGGGACAGTGTGATGCCAAGCGGCAGGTTCCACTGGGGCTCCTCTACGGCTCTATTGATGTGCATGTCCACAGTCAACAGAACACATGACAGCAATACAGATCCTCTCAAGGTCCAGGTAAACCAGAGCTAAAAAATGCTCTGGGGAGGCCGCAGGTCAAGTGCTACACTGACCACAGCGGTAAAACAGTTTGGAGAAAACCGAGAATTCAGGACTGTTTTGAGTTAGAAGAAATCAATGAAGTTTTATTTCAGGTATGAAAGTACTGTGTTTAAGGCAGTTCTACTGAATTAACATTATTTCACTCGAAGCTTCAGTAATTTATGGATGACTGAGAAACATTTGCTGACTAGCTATGTTATTAGAAAACTATTTTAAACATTTAATTCTGTACTATGCCTTTAAAAATAGTAAGACAAAAATAAAGGAATACACTTTGGTGATATATCATTACTTGTCTTTGTTTTTATAATTGTTTGGGCTGAAAATATTTTTTAAGAAATCAAAATAATTTAATGACTTTGAGAGTTTTAGGAAGGTAATTATTTTCATCTAATGATCATTCTTATTTTATCTGAACAATTGAATACACAACTAATTTTCACCAAGTGTTTGTTCATGTCAGGTACTTAAAAAGTATTAATTATACATAGAAATCACAGGTGTAAAGAGATGTGAAAAAGACACTAAGTAAAATTTCCAAAAGAGTTATGATTTTTAGTGTTAGAATTCAAAAAACAGAATACAATACTTAATTTGGGAAAATGATAGAATATGTTTATATTATTTAAATGTAGAAGACTGGTAAAGATAATAGGGATTCTGATATGGAAAACTATAGTAAAAATAATATCTTCATCATGGTAGCTTAAATGTGTGGAGTGACATCTTTTCTGTCTCAATGCACCTCAAATTTAATGTATCCAGAACCAAAGGACTGGATTTAATGCCAATGACTTCCAGAGCTATGATCTCAGGGAAACATTGCAGTTACATATGCCAGAGAGCTAATATTAATGACCTCTCCAAATCGCCTTCATCTGCAAGTTCTGATTTCTTTCTATTGATATTTTTAAATTGCATCTTTTCACTATCCCCCATATCTTTTTTTTATTGCCAAATTCTATTTTAAATCCAATTTCAAAAATTGATTTTACCTAAACTTCTTTGAGATCTACCCTGGCAGATCTTCTGCACCCATAAACTAGTTCACATTACAGTCATCTGGTGCCTTTTTGTTCTTGAGTTTCCATTCTATCACTCTTTCAAATAAGTAATAGCCTTAAAGAATTATTGGAAACACACCTGACTGTGTTTCTCAGCTGCTTTGACCCAGTCCATAGATCTCCTGTGCTCTAGAGGTAAAGACATGGAGTATAAGGTCCTGCATGGGCTCAATCATAATTAACTCTCTGGATGTATCTGACCAAATGTTTGTTTTATTTCCAAGTACACCAATCAACTTTCTCTCTCTTACCATGCTTCCCTTTAAGTGGAAACCTCAGAGCCCTGCATACTCTGGGAGTGGGGACAGCACTGTGTTCCCATAGTCATATAAGTTTATATTTGTAATTGATGTTTAAGCAGAAATGGGTTAAGATTATTAAGTCTTTTTTATTCCACTTTCCTTGTGTCTTATCTTATAGAATTGGAATGGCCACAAGTGTCTTTGGAATCCAGATAAAGGGAATTCCAGTTGGTAATATGATGTTTGACTACAACTTGTAAATATGCCTGCTTGCTCTAACTTATCAATTAGAACTCTCCATGAAAAGTCAGCTTTTGTACCATCCTGGATCCCAATATCACACAGTGCCCTGAAAACTATTCTTATTAATCTGGTAAACAAGACCATGCAACCCACTCTCTCTCTCTCTCTCTCTCTCTCTCTCTCTCTCTCTCTCTCTCTCCTCTCTCTCTCTTTCTTTCCCTCTCTCTCTCTCTCTTAGTCCACACCTACCAGATGAGCAGGTGCCCCAGTGGCTTTCCCCTTTTTGTCTTATTCCTCTCTCTCTCTCTCTCTCTCTCTCTCTCTCTCTCTCTCTCTCTCTCTCTCCTCTCTCTCGCTTTCTGTCCCTCTCTCTCTCTCTCTCTTAGTCCACACCTACCAGATGAGCAGGTGCCCCAGTGGCTTTCCCCTTTTTGTCTTATCCATTCTCTGTGGACCTATAAGTAATAAACTGCTTCTGTCATTTCATATGTTTTGTTGAGTTGTCTCCTCTGTGTCTCACCTGACTGACATAGCCGAAATTAACTTATTTCCTTGTCAGCCCTCTCTTACAGAGTGGCTTTTTTGGCAGAAATGAACTGCAAACAGGTCAGACAAGAGCCACAAGAACATATGGCAGTATAATCATGTTTCCTGTAGGAAAAACATATGGGCATGGGTGAAACACTTAACCACAAAGACATACACCATAAAGAAGTAACCCGTGAAAAGCACATTGAAAACCCCCTGAAGCCCCATCAGGGCAGGGATAAAAGTTCTTAAAAGAGAACTTAAGACCAAATTAGGAAAAGAACAAACAAAAATACCCACATATATATTTACTGTAAGGAATTGTCTAGTTGATTACGGAGTCTGAGAAGTTCAAGATCTGCAGGGGACAAGCTGGAGACCCAGGATAGCTGATGATATAGTTCCAGTCCAAGTCTGAAAGTCTGAGAACCAGGATTGCTGATTGTGTAAATTCCAGTCCAAGTCCAAAATTGAAGGCATGAGAGGATCAATGTCCCAGCTTGAAGACAGTCTGGCAAAAAGAGTGAATTCTTTCTCACTCTGGTTTTTAGTTTATTCAAACCTTTAACATACTGGATGAGGCTCACCCCAATTTAGGATGGCAATCTGCTTTACTTAGTCTACTGATTCAAATGTTAATCTCATCCAGAAATACCACCACAGACACACCCAGAAATAATGTTTAACCAATAGCTGGGTACCCCATGGCCCAATCAAGTTGACATGTAAAATTAACCATCACAGGGTCATATCTCATAGGGTTTTCTTATGACTAGACTCAGTAAAGTAAATGTTTTCCAAATGTAGTATCCCTCTTCTCAAACACTTGTGTGTGTGTGTGTTTGTGTGTGTGTGTGTGTGTGTGTGTGTGGCTTTTAAATACAACAAATTTAAAAACCTTATTTATGTGCAACTTGAAATTTTTAACAAGTTCTTCATGTGGGTCACCTCTAGGTAGCCTTGACTTGAAAAAGAGCCTTCTTGTCCTGGGTTCCTTTTTAAATTCCACCTAGAGAACCTCCTTCAGCTTGATCATATGCTACACCTTAGAGTTCCACTGCAATAGTTCTCCAACAGCACATATTTGAATAGGGTCCTCTGAGCCTGGTCACATTGCTATCACAGCACCCGGGTGAATTGTGCACACACTCTTGACTAACAAGTCACACTACTTTTCATCCTAAGACCTTGCTTCAGATTTGTAAAAGATGATGGATTAGTCTGTTTGTGTTGCTTATAACAGAAATTACTGAAACTGTGTTAATTTGCAAAGAAACAATATTTATTGCTTACAGTTTCAGAAGCTGGGAAATCCAAAGTCCAGGGAACACATCTGGTGAGGGCATTCTTGTTCTTGGTAATGGCTCCCCACAGAAACACAGGGTATCACATGGTGAAATGGCTGAGCAATTAAGAGAGCTAACTCCTCACTTGCTCTCCTTAAAAAGCCATTGGAACTACACGCATTACTCCACACATGGATCAATCCATTCATCAGGGCACAGTCCTCACAATCTAACCACCTCCCAAAGGCTCTACCTTTCACTTATCTCAGTAGGATTTCTCACCCTCATAACACTGTCACAGTGGAGTTAAGTTTCTATGAGTTTGGGGGGACATTCAAGGTACAGCAGATGTCCAGTCCTCCTCCACACTTTTTTTTCTAAAAATGAGAGGATTTGAGAGAAGGAAAGAAAATCTCATACCAAAGCCAAGCCCACCAAGCTAGAACTTCCTCTATTTGGTATTTAATAGATGGATTTTTATAATGTTAAAATTTTCATTCAAAATGACCCATTAGAGAAAAACTTTCTAATTAATGTATACTCATTTAATCAACTATTTTAT
>NW_007731360.1:121046-127117 GCF_000696425.1 Galeopterus variegatus | reverse complement strand
TTAAGTTTCTATGAGTTTGGGGGGACATTCAAGGTACAGCAGATGTCCAGTCCTCCTCCACACTTTTTTTTCTAAAAATGAGAGGATTTGAGAGAAGGAAAGAAAATCTCATACCAAAGCCAAGCCCACCAAGCTAGAACTTCCTCTATTTGGTATTTAATAGATGGATTTTTATAATGTTAAAATTTTCATTCAAAATGACCCATTAGAGAAAAACTTTCTAATTAATGTATACTCATTTAATCAACTATTTTATCAGCTTTCAGAATGTGCCTCCGTATTCCTCAAATCCTCTTTCCCCCAAGAAAACACATTAGTACTAGTGTTGTAAAATGGTCCTTGAAGTATGCAGAAAATAGTTTATTTGTCATTGTTTTTCAAAATAGTGCAACAAAAATCAGAGATTATCTTCCAATCAGAAAATTTTTCATATAGTTCCCTGATTTGTGTTAATCAGCATTAAACAAAGTATTCAAGGTATTTTTTTCTGCCTTTAAATAGACTGCTTATACTTAGGCATCAACATATTTTGGGAGAAAAAAGGCAAAACGAGGTGTTTATTTGGCTCATATAATATTTAAATCACTTATTTTCAGTTATGAGTAAACAACATAATTTTCAAATACATATTAAAGCCAACCAATTGATTTGAAAAACTGTTTTCATTCTGATTGCTTATTCATTGGAATTAATTGACAGGTGTGGAAATATGGAATTAATTTTAGACCAACATTATCGAAATAAGTATTTTTAAATACAATTTTGCTATGTAAATGTAGCATGCAAGAATCTACACTGATAACAAATTTTCTTATTTTGGCTCATGCAATCTGATTAAAACATAAATTAAAAACTCTCAGCTTTTTTGTTGTTACAATAAAGTTTTACAAATTTATTCCATTGATGGCCTTGCCTCTAATAATTTTTAGCATTAGTAAAAATTTATATTGACATCTAGGCAAATGGTAAGACTAGACTAGCAGCTTTAAAGCTGGATCAGTTTTTGAATCATAAAAAGCAAAGGACTGCTGTTTCTAGGAATATCAAATGCCTGAGAATATTAAAAGCAGACATATTAAATTTAATACCTTGCAATTTAAGTCCAGCCTGCCTATTCCTAAAACCAAGTGAATACAAAGTTTTATTCCACATCTTTTATATAATTTTAACCAAATTGGTATACACGAAGGGGCATTTATAAGGTTTCTAGTGAGTCTAGAAAATTGGGCTTGTCCTCTGAGAGTTAAATTAAGATGTTAACAAATAACAGTGTGCCGCTTGGGAAGCGCGGCGGCGCTCCCGCCGAGGGTTCGGATCCCACATACAGNTATATAATTTTAACCAAATTGGTATACACGAAGGGGCATTTATAAGGTTTCTAGTGAGTCTGGAAAATTGGGCTTGTCCTCTGAGAGTTAAATTAAGATGTTAACAAATAACAGTGTGCCGCTTGGGAAGCGCGGCGGCACTCCCGCCGAGGGTTCGGATCCCACATACAGACCGGCCGCTCACTGGCTGAGCGAGGTGCGGGAGCAACACCGAGGGTTGCGATCCCATGGCAGGTCCCGGTCCGGTACGGGGGCAACACTGAGGGTTGCGATCCGTTGCCGGTCACGAAAGAAGACAAAAAGGAAAAAAAAAAAGATGTTAACAAATAAAGAACCTGATCAGAAACACACAAAATGGCAAAAAGAATCCAATGTTAGCATTATTAGAAAATAATCTGTCAGCGTTATTAGAAAATAATCTCTCAGTCACATTAAATGTACAGATGAGGGTGA
Source organism: Galeopterus variegatus (assembly GCF_000696425.1). Taxonomy (NCBI): domain Eukaryota; kingdom Metazoa; phylum Chordata; class Mammalia; order Dermoptera; family Cynocephalidae; genus Galeopterus; species Galeopterus variegatus. The sequence goes on along the minus strand of NW_007731360.1, from coordinate 125,336 downwards.
GAAAGTGCTCAAAGTCACTCAGCATCAGGCAAACGCAAATCAAAACCACACCGAGATACCATCTCTCTCCAGTTAGACTGGCTATTAGGATCAAAAAGACAGAGAATAACAAATGCTGGTGAGGATGTGGAGAAAGGGAAACCCTCTTACACTATTAGTGGGACTGTAAATTGGTGCAGCCATTATGGAAAACAGCGTGGAGTTTCCTCGAACAACTACAGATAGAACTGCAATATAAGCCAGCAATCTCACTGCTGAGGATATACACAATGGAATGGAAATCGTTGTGTCGAAGGGACACCTGGACTCCCATGTTTATTGCAACTCTATTTACAATAGGCAAGAGTTGGAATCAACCTAAATGTCCATTGACGGATGACTGGATAAAGAAATTGTGGTGTATATACTCAATAAAATACTACTCTGCCATAAAACAAAGAATGAAATTCTGCCATTCACAGTAACATGGCTGAACTTAGAGAAAATTATTTTAAGTGAAATAAGCCAAGCACAGAAAGAGAAATGCCTCATATCCTCATTTATAAGGCAGAACAGAAGGCAGAACAGAAAGAAAAAAGAAAGAAAGAAAGAATCATAATAATACACTGAACTTTCAAAAAAAAAAAAGGGAGCAGAACTGTGGTTATTAGAGGTGGGAAAGGAGGGGTTGGTGAGAAACTAGTTAAGTGTCATGATGATTGATTACTTTTTGTAAACACGAGTATACTAATTATCCCGATTTGATCACGGCATATTGATATTTGATTCTGTACCTGACAAATGTATATAATCAATTATATTTCACTTTTAAAAAATGTAAAATAAAAATGTTTCAGGAAAGAAAACAAATAAATAATGAATGAATGAATAAATAAGTAAATGTATAGGTAAGGAAAGACAAATTCTGGCATTCTCCATTCTTCCTCTTCAGGTAAAAGTTGTGGATCTAGACATCCTAGATGTCCAGTATAATAAATGTAGTACTGTTGTGTATCTGGACATATCTGGCCAAATATCTAATCTCCCCACACCACCGAGTCTGCTCCACCTACACTTTCCTGAGTTAAGAGTTGTTCAGGACAACAATTTTGGAGTCTATCTTTGACTTTTGCTTTCTCTGACACTCTACATCCAATTTCTTTGTGTGCCTCAACAATGAAAATATATCAACGAAATATATTTGTTTTGAAGTTATTTTTCCTTTTTAAAAAGTTTGATTCAGTGCTTTCACTAGAAAATACATTCGCCCTTGACTAATAAAAATTATTATTTAAACAATTCCCTAATAATACAGGCTAGAGATTTAGAACAGCTTATCTCCCTTAACATTTTATTATCTTTTGCTTTATTGGCATCTTCAGTTTAATTATTCATACAATTAAATCACAAAAAGCATCACTATGACAGCTGTGTAGAAGAAAATGTCATGTACGCTTACCTACATATTTACTTCCTACGTTACCCTTCATTCCTTCTGTAGTTCAAATTTTTCCATTTGTAATTACCATTCTTTTTCTTGAAGAACTCTTTCATGTATTTATTTAATGTATGAGTGATGATGACAAAAACTTTTTTTGGCTGTTTCCTGAAATATCCTCGTTTCAGTTTTATTTTGGGGGGGATATTTTTGCTAGTGTACAAAGACGAGAGTAAATTCATTTTAGCATTTTAAAGATATAATTCTTTTTTTCTGAATTCCATTATTTCTGTTATTCCCCCCCCCCACCTCCATTATTTTTTGTTATTTTCTATTGGTCTTTAGTTCTTAGCATTTCAACTTTGGTTTGTCTAGATCTGGTTTTCTTTTCTCTTACTCTTCTTTGGTCCCTTGTGATCTGATGGCTGGTATCTTTTGTCAGCTGTGAAAACTCTCCACTATGCCTTTGCTGTCACCTTTTGGTACATCCATTACACTGTTTAGACCCTTTTACTCTGACTCACATGTGTCTTCCAGTCTTTTCTGAATTTTCCATTCTTCTTTCCCTTTGTGTTTCTGTTTTGAAATGTGATTTTGACTTTTATTACATGTCATGTGCTGTTAAATTGTACAATGGCATCTTAATTCCAGAGATTATGATTTTCAGTGTTTATTTAATTCTTTTTTATAGTTTACAATTATTTGAGAAAATTCCCCATCCTTCTCTTTTCTTTTTCCTAATGTTTGAATATATTAATCATGGTTATTTTAAAGACATTGTATGCTTATTCTAATGTTTGTGTCATCTGTGGCTTCTTTTTTTTTAAAGTTAATTTTGGGAATACTGTCTTGTCCTTTATCATACTAGTAGATTTGTGGCATGAAAAAGGACAGAAAAATAGCCAAAAATAAATAGAAGTTCCACATGGGATTATTTTTCTAGGAAAAAAAATTCATCTGGATAGATTGAGGTTCTTGATTACAAAATCAGTCTAGAACTAAATTGAATCCTATTGGGTTTGCCTTTATGTTAGCTTTAACTATCTTTTGTTTGACTCTGTTCCATGAAATTATTCCCTTCTGTCATAGACTATGAAAATTATGATTCTGTGGAGCTTCTTGTAGAAAATTCATCTTGGCTTTTCAGAGTTTTCTTGCTTTAATTATTATTATTATTTTGGCTTCTGAATCTCCCAGCTCTTTCCACTTCAGAAGGCATGAGGGTGATATCAGCTATTTGTTAAGACCATACTTGTCTTCGATTTCTTTCATGATTATTAAGAATTATGGTAAAATATTAGACACAAATTCAAAGAAAAACAGTGCACAATTGTGATATTTACAAAAAAAAGGAATAAAAAATTCATTAAAATCAAATGGTAGAGTTATATTTCTGGGAATATGATAAAATATATATCTAAAAATAACCATGTTGGTAGGAGAACACTAAATATTGTGAATGAAATTAAGACAATTATTTGAATGCACAAATAAACTAAAGAAAAATAAATACTCAGAAGCAAACAATTTTGAGAAACAGTTTTCCTAAAATTTTAACAAATCCAAAATGTGGAAGGTGCCCCCAGTGCTACTGCGTAATTTTACTGAATTAGATTTTGTTCTTAAGTAGACATAAATGTGAATAAATAATTACAAAGAAATTACAGAATCAGAAAGCATAGCATTCAAAATATTGAAAGTATCAGATAAGCACTATAACAAGGATATGTAATACCTTAAAGGAAATTTGAGAATCTGTGACAAATATTGTTTTTTAAAAAAAGACTATTTATGTGAAGTTTAAAAAAATAAATTATACAGTAGTTAAAGCTATAAATTAAAGAGATTGATATTATTGTTGATGAGACATAGCAAAAAAATAAATAATAATTGGTGACTTGGCAGATAGATCTAAAGAAATTATCAAAAATATCTATAAAATATCAAGAGAAAATTACTGTCAACTTTTAATTGTACATCTACCAAAATTATCTTTCAAGAAACAAGGACAAATAAAGATACAAATACAGATAAGAAAAGCGATAATAAATGAATCTATATCTAATTGTCTGCCCTTCAGGAAGAAACTTCTAAAGGATATACTTCAGAAAAAAAGGAAATGACCTAATAATGTAAAAGTTCTGAATTACAGGAAGAATGGACAGGAAAGAAATGAGAATCGTATAAGAAAATCTTCATAAATATAAGCTGTATAAAGCAACAACAGGAATTTGCAATGAGTGGGGTTAAGAAAGAATTTATCTGAAGTAATGGGCAGAAATAAATGGGTATAGTTTCAGAGAACCTTGATCAAAGGTAACATGCTACTTAAGTGTTCACTCATATCTCATTTAATAATTTCAGTATAATACACATGTATAAAAATGCAAAAAAATATAATTTAAAAATCACAAAGACACGTGTCTGTTCAGTGAATCTCACGAACTGAGCACACCAACATGACAGCCCCTGATGTCGGATAATAGATTGTCATCAGCACACTACAGCCCTCTCCTTTCTGCCTTCCTATTGCTGACTCTTCTTTTATCCCTAAAGTATTAGCTACTGATCTAACACTTGGACTTGTTAGTCCTTTAATTTCACCCACTCAAGTGTGTGCGTATGGTGGTATTTCATTGTGGTTATACATGATGACTGTATAGGAGGTCACATATATTTGTCATATATTTATTCAAACATACCAATACCTATTTTGTGGGGGAGTACATGTTCAAACATCTTGCCTATTTTTATTGGATTATTTTTTTTTCTTACTGATTTTAGAGACTCTTTACATATTTAGAAGAGCCATTTTTAAATTACTTATCTTCTCCTTTGTATGTTGTAATTGTTTATTCTGGTTTAAGAAATCT
>NW_007731360.1:120008-120788 GCF_000696425.1 Galeopterus variegatus | reverse complement strand
ACCGGTCTCCACAAGGGATCTGACCCCTTGGCGGGAGCGCCGCCGCGCTCCCAAGCGGCACACTCTCCAGTGTGCCACCAGGCCGGCCCCGAACTGACATTTAAATATGATTTAAAATAGGCTCAGTTTACACCTTTTCATAACGATTAGCAATTGAACCTACCCTATTTGTTGAAAAGCCCATGTTTCACCCACTATTATGCTGTTTCTCATCAATTATCTCTGACTTAATGGATCTCTTGTGCTTTTTATTCTATTTCATGTTTCTGTTTATCTATTCATAGTCAATTGTTGTCTAAAAATAATCTATTGCTTTTTAAAACAATTATAATATTCTGGAGGGGAGCACTTCAAAGATATCACTTTAAGTATGTTTTGGCACTTTTGAGTCCAATAACTCTATATTTAACAATTAAAAAGGTTAAAAGAAAGTCTTCTAAGATTTTAATTTGGATGATATAGAGTCAATACATCAACATATGAATAATTATTTTTTTTACAATATTAAATTTTCTAATAAATAAACATAGTATATAACTTCAATTATTTACATCTTCTTCAATTTCTTCATGTTTTATTATTTTCTGAGTAAACATTTGTTGTAATCACTATCCTATTCTTATTGCTATTTTTGATCTGATAATATTTTTTCATGATTGTTTGCAATTATATTATTGATATTGGTTGTCATTTCCTTTTCTTTTATTGTTCCTGTCTTATTTTTGTATCAAGATTACATTGCCTTATAAATTGATTCTTAAAGTGATATTTTATATCTCT
>NW_007731360.1:117206-119907 GCF_000696425.1 Galeopterus variegatus | reverse complement strand
TTTTTGTATCAAGATTACATTGCCTTATAAATTGATTCTTAAAGTGATATTTTATATCTCTGGAAGATTTTGTGAAAATAGCATTATGCTTTCCTAAAATATTTCATAGTATGTGACTGTAAGTTTTAATGTTTTTTCTCTTTCCTTTTGTAAGTGTTGGTAAGTTTTTTCCAGAAATTTTCAGATATCCAGGAAAATAAACAAGTGGTTTATTGCTACAGTGGAATAATGCACAGCAATAAAAACTAATGATGTACTGAACTAAAGAACACTTTTTCAAAGAGTGCATGCAGAACGATTCTATTTATATAAAGTACAGGAACAGAAAAAATTAACATGTGAGGATTAGAATGAGTGAGAATAGTGCTTATGTCTGGGGAAATGTATTGACTGAGAAGGGGAATGTCTGAACTCTTCTAGCGATGGAAAATTTTATGCCTTTGTATAGAGTTTGGTTATGTGGAATACATGTGTACAAAATTGTTGATCTGTATATTTAAGACATGGGCATTTTACTCTCCGTAAGCAACATGTTAATAAAAATATGGGTTGTAACACATAAACAGGCATTTTACATGAGAGAGATATGAAAGGATGATCAATAAAGTTACAATGTTATATTCAACCCCATTAATAGTCTGGGAAATGCAAATTAAATGACAAGGAAGGTGCAATTTCACACATATCAAATGGGAAATGGGCAAAAATTGAAAAGGGTAAGCAACAAAATGTTATGATGAGGATATGAAGTAACTGGGAAAAAAATCCTCCTATTCTTGACATCTGAGTAAAGTTTAATATTGCATAATGAATGTGTGTATGAGTTAGCATAAACACATTAGAAAATGTTATCATCAACCAATACACTTGAGGGTGAAATAAACACACTTCACTTCCAGTTTTGATGTGAACCCTAGAGAATCTGTTGCATATTCACTGTCAAGGATGAATTCCAGAGATGCATTGGCAGTATAAAGAAAAGCTGAATACAATTACATGACAGTGGATATATACATTTTGTTTAAGTAAAATATATATGTGTGTGTGTGTATATGTATATTTTTGGATGCACACACATGCTGTGTATATCTCACATAACAGACTATATGAGAGTGAATAAATACATTTTGATATGGTCAACAATGAAATATGCTATAGAAGTTAAAATAAATGCATGTGCAAATTAACCTCTTTAGAGATAATAAAAAATTTTAAAATGCAAGTGTAGAACAATTGCACAGCAATTCTCCCATATGAAGGACAAACCTAGGAAACCTATAAGATATTTTATTTATGAATGCAATGAATATTCTGTAAAATTATTAGGAAAAGCAGGAGATGGTGTGCACACAGTTGAGGAAAGTAGGGAGGATTAAATTGGCAGATAAGCAGTTCCAAGAACAATAACGAGAGGTTGGAAGGTAGTTCTTGTTTTGCCAAAGAAAAGGTTATCTAGAGAGTTTAATATAATCATCAAAAACAGAAGTAGAGAATGATAATTTTAAAGTAATTGTCTACACAGGAGGTATTTTTAAAAGGAGTTAGTCTTTGTGCAATATTAAGTTATCAAGCTGAGAAAGATGTTCTAAGCAAGCAGTCCTTGTTGCTGTTATAATTAATAATATTTTTGTTTGGTGATCATTGTAGACTAGAAATGTTTCAGGAAAGTGGAAGAAATAGAAATAATGCGAGACCAGGTTTCTTTAGGTGAGGAACACAAAAGTAAAGTGGACACCTCAATCAGGACTACACCCTCAAATACTGAGGAGGGAGTAGTAGCAAACAGTGAAGGATCAGTTCATTTGCTTGTTTTAGGAAAGGGGTTGATTACCTTAGTAGACAGGGGATCCAAATATACTACAGGGTTTATGAGAAAGACAGATGAAATCATGAGGTTGGAGCTCTCATGAATAAAATTAGTGCCCTATGAGAGAGGCCCCAGAGAAGTCTTTTGCCCCTTCTGGCATGGGAGGACACAGAGAAACGATGACCACTGACAAAGAAGGCAGAGGTCCCTCCCCAGACACCAAATCTCCTGGCTCTTTGTTCTTGGATTTCCCAGCCTCCAGAACTGTCAGAAATGAATTTCTGCTATGTGTAAACTACCTAGTCTATGGTATTCTGCCAAAATGAACTAAGACACAAATTACACAATTTTGCACTTTATTTTCTTTCAAGATTAACAGTAATATAATAACTTTGATGAAAAAGAATAATCAGTAATCACAGGCTATATACAGAAGGAATAAATAGAAGCTAATGAATGTCAAATTTGCTTTTTAATTTCTTAAGATAGTTATCAATAGCTTTCTTATTTCTTGTACATTTCTTTGAAGTCGATTAATGAATAATCTTTCTTTTGTTAGAAATGGCTTCATATATTTGAATTTAGTATTTGGGGGTCATAGAAAGCTGTGACTGTAAATATTTCCAATAAATATTTCATGGCTTCCAGGAGCCATTGTTTCTATATTTATTGATGTTAATATGTACATTTTTGATGACTCCAGGTTTCTATTTAATTGAAACTTAAATTGGGTTAACATGCTGGCCAGAGAAAGACAGATTTGTCTTGACTCTGTGTCTGTAGTTCTAGCAAATTATTTTGACTTAGCTTGTGTGTTTTTATACTGATGGAAGGACACTGACAGAAATCACAGACAAAAAGATGGAAGTCGTAGGAAACACTCACAGCACCCTC
>NW_007731360.1:116207-116700 GCF_000696425.1 Galeopterus variegatus | reverse complement strand
GGGCGGGAGCGCCGCCGCGCTTCCCAAGCGGCGCACTATCCAGTGCGCCACCGGGCCTGCCTTCATTCATGTTTTTAATTTCTTGCTAAAGAAAGCACTTTTAGGAACGGAGAAACATTAAACACAGTATTTGCCATTTGTATCAATTCATGGTCTTGATTTACTATTAATTCTATCAGACATCTTTGCTGACAAAGCATCACACCATGTATTGAAGATATAAGAAAAATAAGCATGTGTTTCACTCTCAAGTATATAGTGACAAAAATTATTATGATTGTACTAGCTTTTTGAACACTTCTATAGTGCTAGGAACATTTTTATTTTTCACATGCAATCTGCCTGAAACCCCAGCATCACAGGTACTATTATCACACAATTCAGTTAGGAAACAAAAATCTCTACAAGTGGACTGAATTGCATGAAGTCCTACACATAGTAAAATGATAAAATTGAAATTAAACTCCTTTTTTTATTCCAAATTTTATCTTTT
>NW_007731360.1:115439-115840 GCF_000696425.1 Galeopterus variegatus | reverse complement strand
AGAAAATAGATTTGAAGGACATTTTTCTCCCGCTTCTCTGATGAGAGGCCACATCAAAACCAGCCACGGCTAGCCTATAGAGCTTGTGAAATACCACACCTTTGTGATATGTTCACTCATGCGCATAAGTGCAGTCTTCCATGAATATTCAAAGCACTCCTCTAAGCTCACTGAATATGCATGCAAACCTGATACTGGAAGGCATAAATGCTAGCCTTCCTCATTGTTCCAGGAGTGCTTATCTTTGCTCCTGCTGATGTCTGTGCTCCCCAATCTGCAGATTGTCTTTTTATTGAAAATAAAGTCTGTTTTCTCTTTAGCGGGTCCTATGGTATTCTTTTTGTTAACCCTTCTTTGCTAGTCACTTAATTAGCTGGTTGCTAATCTCAGTTAGTGATATT
>NW_007731360.1:113478-115083 GCF_000696425.1 Galeopterus variegatus | reverse complement strand
CCCCCCTGAGTTCTGTGTCACACATCCTTTATGGAGGAAAAAAGGAAATAAAAAAAATGATCTACTCTTCATAGAATTTATCTACCATGTAACAAGCACCAGTTCACGTGATGCATCTTATAATGTATGACAACCTCATGCAGTAGCGATCCTACTTTCCTCATTTTGCAAATGAAGCAACTGAAATGGATAGAGGTGGGTTAAGTAATATATCTGGGTTTGCATTTTTGGTCAGTCAGAGATCCATGATTCAAATTCAGACAGGCTGCATCCAGGAACCATTCTTCAGAAGTAGTGAGCTAACTCTCCTCCTGAGCCAAGATATTTTAAACCTTAAAACTTGCTGCAGAACAGGATATCAGCAGAATTGAAGGGTAACCAGGTTAGTTAGAAAACACTCTTTCTTAGGACGGGTGACATTTTGATCATCTTGTTTCTGAAATCAACAGAGAGAAAAGTAAAAATTTGAGGTTTATAACAAAGCCCACACTCAATGTCTAATAAGCAGCAAACATTGATCAAATTCAGAAAGAGGAAAATATCCAGATTCTTTAAAAGTTTAGGACAAAGAGTCAACAAACAAAGGTCCATCAGTACCAGGACATCAGGAAGAGGAGAAATGGGCCACTCCAGGAGGCTGGGGAATCTGGGTTTGCACCCCCAGATCCTTTACCCACTGTGGAGACTTCCTTAGAATAAGAATAGCACAAGTATCTAGCTGTGGGATCACTGAGAAGATTAAATGAGAAGATGCAAATAAGGTGCTCAATAAATAAATAATTCATTAATTAGTGCTCAATAAATAGCTATCATGATGGTGGTTTTGGTGCAGTTTGACTACTGTGTAAGGGTCTGAGGATCTTCGTTACTGCAGAATCCCAGTGCACCCCCACTCTATGTCAAAATCTACCTGAAATCGAAAAAAAACTACTAGCATGTGTTGTTTGACGGAAAAGAGGGGTGCGGAGCAGGTGGGTGGCACTTGGAGAGAGAGTGGAGTTTTAGAGGTACCTCGGTCATAGTCCCTTCTTCCTGTTCTCAGCCACTTCCTCTGCTTAAACAAAGTATTCTCTCTCTGCATTTGAATCATTCCCATGATTAATGAATCACTCCAGGGGAGTCAGATGTCCTCAGTTCAATTACCTCTCTCAAGGACACACAGGTCAATTGCTTCTCTCTCTCCATAAATATCGAAGTGAAGCAAAGACCATTTCTTGGAATTTAACTCGAAATATCTTCAGCAAGATTAAGAGTTGCACATAGAGCCTATGACTAATGACAACAATCCATTCTGAGCTCATTACACAAACCCACATATAGAACATTTATCCTTTCTGGAAAGAACAATGAACTGCATTAGGAAGGGTCCCTCTGGAGCTGTGCATAAACACGTGGAGATTTACAGAGAAGTCAGAAAGAAATGGAAAAGGCTTTTGCCCTTTCTCTATATCTGTTGATGGTTTCTCAATATAAAATACCCTTTAGCAAAGCCTAATTGCAAGTTCTAGTCTGTAGCAATGCTGTGATTGATTGATTCCGATTGTTACAGAAAACAATGGTACAGGGAGAGCTGCAATGCTTCCTTTGTTCTCTAATGGATTTCTT
>NW_007731360.1:93046-112641 GCF_000696425.1 Galeopterus variegatus | reverse complement strand
AGGCTTTTGCCCTTTCTCTATATCTGTTGATGGTTTCTCAATATAAAATACCCTTTAGCAAAGCCTAATTGCAAGTTCTAGTCTGTAGCAATGCTGTGATTGATTGATTCCGATTGTTACAGAAAACAATGGTACAGGGAGAGCTGCAATGCTTCCTTTGTTCTCTAATGGATTTCTTATCCAGATGCACAGCAAGCCCAGCACTGAAGACATGACAGGCAGCTTGCTCAACTGTAATTGTAATCATTTGTAACACAGCCCAGACTTGCTTCATAAACAGTTTTCTGTTCTTTACAGACTGCATAAAGTATTCTTAGTTTGGGATTTGGGGAAATAGTGACATTAGTTACTCAAATCTGTTACCAGCACCGCAGGCCACCTGTGCTTTCCTGTGATCGCTCTGAGCCTCGCTTTTACTTGAGATTGTTCCTGGGTTAGTAATGGAAACTATTAATGCAAGGAGGTGAAATTATTCAAGGAGATGCAAGATAAACATTTGGTTCTTTTACCTTAGGGATTTATTGCTTTTATTATATAGTTTCCCCTTCTCAGTCCACCGAGTATATTATCTTTGGAGAGCATTTTTGTTTTTGTTTTTTGTTGTTTTGTTGTTTTTTTTTTAAATATCATGAAGATATTTCCACTGTTGACTTCGTTTTACATTTATGTTTATACATTGTTAACTGAAAAAGAAGCTGGGCTTTATTCATGGTTTCACTATGCTTTTAATTTTGTTCACTGCCTGTACGAATCCACAAAACAAATTGTATTATTTAGAATTTAGATTATAGAGATGTCTCTGAATGAAATTTGTAACCAGGAAAGCACTGCATAAAAATTATTTTTAAGAGTTCATTTTCTTAGAAAAACAGCAAAGAAATGTTGTATAGGAAATATTTGATATTTTCGCACTCAGTATTGGTGGCTTTACCTGTTTGCCAAAGACACCAAAGGACCAGTCACAGCGGCTGCCCTGTGGGACCATGTCTGGGAGGCCACCCAGAACCTGCACCTCAGCTCTGCTCTCTTGTCTTTTCCCCTCAGTAAATTACCTATTAGTTTATAGAGTAAGTAAATACTAATCCTGCAGCAGTCATTCATTCATTTTGAATACAGTCATCTTCTTAGCTATTTCTACTTTTCATTCTTTATCTTTCAAGTACCTTTACAACTTTTTTGTAAAAACTGCAGCAGGAGCTCCATGTCCATTGAATCAAAAAAAGTATTACGTTCTCTCAGGAGAAAAATAGCAATAAAAAGCAAAGTTAATTTTGAAAATGAGCAAATAAATAAAAGCTCCTGGTCAAAATATGTATTTAATAACAAATTCAAAATGAAATGATGACTGGTAAGCTCATTGATATATCTAATTTAATCCTTGGTGACCTCTAGGGGACACTCCAGGGCTGTTTCAACCTTAATCCCTGGCAGGACTCTCAGGGCAGCCACTGAGCATTCGCACTGGGCAGGAGTCCTGCTGCCGCTGTTGCTGGCTCACCTTTTGCAAGGCAGGGACTCACTGGGCCTATTTAAATCTCTAAGGTAAGTAGAGGGTCTGTAGGCTCTTCCTTGCACATGTCAAAAGTGATGAGAGCACCCATGACTCCTCCTGGTCCTTTCTCCACTCCCTCCCCATCCCCCATCTTCTCTGTCATCCCTGAGACAAGATCTTGCTCGAGATGGAGCTGGGCTGGGGACCAGCCCTGAAGTCCATCCCCAGGCTAATGGCTCCCTGTTTGGGTTCTGTCCCACTCACCGGCAATCGCCGTCCACAGGAGACAGCAGCATGGCCTGGGTGGGGTCTGCCCACCTGCCTTCTCAGGCACTGAGCAAGCAGGAGGCCAAGGCTGTCAGAAGGAGAGTGAAGGGAACCCCCCCTCCTGAGGAATGAAAACCACCCCCTCCACGCACAGGACAGTGCATGACACATGGGAGGGGCAGAAGTCCCCCATTAGCATCTCCCAAAGAGGGCAGAAACAGTGGTGGACCAAGCCAGATTTTTTTGCCCTTTCTCATTTACAGACAAGCCTGTGGTTAAGAAAGACATCACTGCCTCCCTGGGAAGTGTTTCCTGTGTCACCATCCTGCATGCACAAGGCATGCCTCACAAGCCCAGATCTTTCCATCATGTTCATCTGGGGACTGGCATTAGTCCTAAGAACACGAGGCTGAACATTCAATTGTCAGCATCATAAAAAGGGTCTCTAATTTGAGGAATTAAAGCTGGGGAACTAAAGTTCTTTCTTGTAGGTGGGCTCGAATTCCTGCTCAGCCATTCTGTGGGTCTTAGGCATCCCGAGGGGTTCACCTGGGTGCACTGGGGCTAAGCGCCCTGAGACACTGCCCCATGCCACTGCCCACAGCCACAGTGTCCTGATGCTGCAGCATGCCCAGTCCCTTGGATAGGTCATCATGGACTTCCCTCAGGACCTGCATTATTGTTGCTAGCTGCAGACTGGGACAGAAACTCACAGTGATTTGTGGAAGGAAGCTTGAAAGAAAATATGTAATTAAAGTGTATTTTTTTTTTTTGGTTGTTTCAGTCTAATCATAATTCTAATCATTCTGAGCTATTTATAGGAGACTGAGAGTCATCCGCGAACTTGAGCCCAGTTGGGAGAAAACCCCATCAAGGGGTCCCTGCCTTCTCACTTAATGTTCTTTGCATAAGGGATTGGCATTAAAACTGAATAGTGACAATCCTTATGTACTCCCTTTGAGAACTGGGTTCCTGTGCCCAGCACGGGGCTCACTGTTGGGCTCTGACAGTGACGTGGCCTCATTGTCACCTGAGCAGAACTTCTGTATTGTGTTGTTAAGCTCACTAGGCTCTCTGTAATAAACAGAAGGAGGAATATCAGAGGTTTAGTGCAAAATAAAGAGAGAGAGAGAGAGAGAGAAATATTTCCTACCCACCAGTGTGCACTTAGGGTCCGGCAGCTTTCTTGAGCTGTGACTCCAGGATCCTGCCTGATTCCATCTCCTGGCTCCACCCCCAACTCGTGCCTCCCAGATGACTGTGGTGAGGGGTCAAGTTATTTGGAGAACTCATACTGGTTCTTCTGTGCTTCCATTTGGAAGTAACAAGGTGTTTTGCTTAAAGCCTACTGAACATAGCTAGTCATGCACTTGCCTGACTGTAAGAGGTTTCGAAATGAGAGACAGCGAATGAATACCCTGTGATCAGTAACCACTTTCACCTTTCAGTTAACCCCTTTTTTTGTTTCTTCCCAAACAGAGCACATGCAACGTGTGTCCATTTTCCATCAGTGTATAACAAATTATCCCCAAATCTAGCAGCTTAAAGCAACAAATATTTGTTATACACACAGTGTCTGAGGGTTAGGAGTCTGAAAAGAGATTTTCTGGGGGCTCTGACTCAGAGTTTCTGATGAAACTGCACTCAGGTGTCTCCTGGAGCTGCAGTCATCTGAATGCTTCACTGGAGCTGGAGGGTCCTCTTCCAAGATGGTGCACACACAGCTGGCTATTGGCAGGTGGATTCTGACCCTCATGACATGGACTCCTCCTGGGCTGTGCCTGATCCCCATGACACAGCAGTTACCTTCCTGTAGAGGAAGTGACCTAAGGGAGAGCAGGTATTAAGACAATTCCTTTTATCACCTAGTTTTGGAAATGACACAGCATCACCTCTATCAAATTCTATTCAGCAGAGGCAAGTCGCAAAGTTTAGCCAGCTCTCAAGGAGAGTATCAAAGAATTTGTGGTCATTCATTTAAATCACCTGAAAATTCCTCCCCAGTGGAAGATATTACAAAGTCTGATGCAATCTTTATATCCAGGTTAAAGTTTAGGAATTTGGAACTATATGAAGCCTGCTCTTGGTCCAACAAGCAAGATAACAAAAAGACAAGTTTTTAGAAATTAGTTACCCAATCCCAACACACAATAAACAACAGGGGGAATGGGAGACTAGAAATTCTGAAATTCCCCTGGAAAACCATTTGAATGCCACCAATCTTGGGAATAAAGATGATGACCGATTGTGTCATGTTTCTCCTTTTTTGGAGATCCCTCTCAACTTTTATTCTGTATCACTTCTTGTTCCACTTTTTGGTGGTCTTTCCTTTCCTATGATCCTCCTTGTCCTCATCTTAACTGGGCATAAATGAATGTTCTCTCTTTGAGGGTTTCAAAACTTTCACAACCCACTTTTTAATCATCGATTCTAGACCCAAAGGTCATTGTTAAGATTAAAAAGACTCAATTCAGGATAAGATTTTTTATATCAGGCTCACGATTTCTTTCTTTGGAAGCTTAACCTGCTGAAAGAACATAAAAAGAACACAGTAGGCTTTTTTTTTTTTAATGTCTTTGTCTCTGGTCAGTTTCATGTGTTAGTAGCCATAAACTTAGTTTCTTTTAATTCATAATTCATGAGGCTGCTTTTGCTATTTCCTTTCACCTATCCTTCGTACCCACAGCTTCCTTCTCTTAACTTAATGAGGCAATCTGTGGTTTGCATAATCAGGAATAATTAGTAGAAAGGCAGTGTCCTAATCTGCAGTAACAGTCATCACAGGACACAAACCCTCAGTCTCCTCTTTAACCTAAACCGCTTAGGACTTGTATCTTTCAGAGACACTTTCAGAAACATCTCATGTTATTTGAAGGACTGAGTTTAACAGCCTTTCCCATTTTTAAAGTTCCTGAATTCTTGTACTTTTTCTAGAATCTTTTATTATTTCTGCTTGCAAGTTATTATTTGCAGAACTCATATTTTGTGTGTGTTAAATCTTGCAAAAAGCACCCACAACCAATCAATATACAATATTATACTATTACTGGGACTGTTTTAGTACCTTTCCCACAGGAAAGCCAGCTTAAAATCTGCATGATTCATATCCCAAGATCCTGCAACTGACAGTTGTAATTTATTAAAACATTTTATTGTCAAGGTATAGACATTTGGGATTATCTTTATCCCAGCATAGCATAGCCTAGGTTAACACAGCACTGGTACCAGAAGTCCTGTACTGCTTTTTGAAATCCTAAAATATGTCTGCACATAAGAAATATAAGTGGCCAACAAGCACATGAAAAGATTGTCAACATCACTAGTCATTATGGAAATGCAAATCAAAACCACATTGAGATACCGTGTCACACTGAGTATCATGACTACACTGAATAAAAATGGAATATTATACATGTTGCTGAAGATGTGGAGAAATAGGAACATTCATGCCTCGTACTTGCTTGTGGTAATGTGAAATGGTTCAGCTGCTGTGGAACACGTTTGGTAGTTCTTCAATAAGCTAAACGTAGAATTACCCAGCAATTTCACTCCTAAGTATATAATAAAAGAATTGAAAACAGGAACTTAAAGAAATACCTGCACATGCATGCTCATAGTGGCAATATTCATCATAATAGCCAAAATGTAGAAATAACCCAAATGCCCATCAGCACATGAATGGATAAAACTATTACCAAATTAGGCTCTTGGGTCCCAAAGTCATAGAAATGAACAATATACTGAGTAGTAAAGCAAGCAAAGCTTTATTAAAAGAGGAGATAAACTTATGCATAAGGGGGTAGCTACAGAAAAGCTAGCCTCCCAAGGGGAGCTGTTCAGGGTCCTTTATAAGAAAAGGGGTCAAGGGATACAGGTCAGCATCACCATTCTGCACCTCTGGAGGTGGTCCACTCTGTTCTTCCTGGTTGCATCATGGGCACATGCTCGGTTAGGGCTTTGGTCCTTGCACCTGCTCAGTAAGTCGAAGATGGTGGTGGTGTTCATTATCATCACCCCAGGAGGGTCATTTTAGCAGTCCCTTGAAGATTTGTGCTCAGGCAGGAGCTCCTAAAGGAGTCTTAATGTTAATCTGTAGCTTAATTTTTACAATTACTGTAAACAAGCCTTGGGGAGGGGTTTTGCAACTCAGTGAATGTCTGTTCCCCTCTTATCTCAGTTTATTTTATCAGTTTGGGCCAAGGGGTAATCATGTGCCCTGGGGAGTCTCATGATTGAGGAGTGAAAAAGTAACAAAGTGTCCTCTGCAGGGAAAACGGAGTCAGTTTGGTTCACAGGCCTAACCCTATTGTCTCAAAATGACTGTGGTACATCCATATAATTAAATGTTATTCAGTCATAAAAAGCAATGAAGTTATGATACATGCTACAACATAGATGAATGTAAAAACTATTATTAGAGGTGAAAGAAACCAGATACAAAAGATGACACATTGTATGATTTTGTTTATAAGAAATATTCAGAATAGGTAAATCCTTAGAAATAGGAAACATATTAGTAGTTGTCAGGGACTGGAAAGAGGAAATAGGAAGTGACTGCTTAATCAATACAGGAATTCCTTCTGGTGTGATGAAAATGTTATAGGAATAAAGAGGTGGTTGCAAACTATTGTGAATGTGCTAAATGCCACTGAATCGTTTATTTTAAAATGGATAATTTTATGCTATGTGAATTTTGCCCCAATAAACAATTTCTTAAAAATCTTAGTAAGTAGTCAGGTGAATGGCAGCAAGTTAAAGCTGGAGACAAAGAAAGATATTGTCACGTTATATCTGAAATGATAACTCCAGTTGCACTCAAATTTTATTTATGACAACTGCAGCTATCTAAAAAAAAATGATTTTTTCCCCCTTTAGTTTGATTTTCACAATTTACATTAAGAAACTGCTTGACTGATTTTGCCATCTTGGATTATTCATTGGCTGTACAGGAATGAGGAAGTTCAGGGGAAGAACTGGAACTGGAACAGCAGCATTTCGATTGATGGGCTGGAATTTGCGAATGCTGTATGGATGGGGAGGAAGCAGCTACTGGAAACGGGAAGGGGAGGGAGGAATCATCCAGAAAAATTGTTGCTGTAACATGAAGTTTACAAATTTTCCATGCTATAATTTCAAGAGTGTGGTCTTAAAAGAAAAAGAAAAAAAGAAAAAAAAAAACATAAGCTTTGGGGAAGATATGAGTAATATTAGTATCACTATCACAGTGATTATTAGAAAATAACTATAATCCTTTCTTTTAATTGGAAAATGATATTTTGAGGTATTCTTCCAAGTTCTGCTATGTCACCAATTTATGAAATTAAACAAAATTTAAAGTATAATAAATATTGCTAACTAAAAAATACTTTGGAAGAATATTTAATGACTAATGTAAATGCTCAATGATAAAATATATATCAATAAAGTACGATTAAAATATTTAACGTATCTTAGAATAGCTCACCATCAAAATATTTTTTCATGTTTATGCATTTCTGAAATTTAGATGCATCCTCAATATGCCATGTATAACCAAAATAATGTAGACTTTTGGTGGTATTGTGCTTGACAAAAACTATTTAAATAAATATTGGATCTTTCTTTCACAACTGGAAAGACACTAGAAAGAAATTGATGAAATAGATGTCATAGGATCAAATCCCACATCGCCAAAAATGGTACACTTTTCATTTTGTTCCTGTTTGTTTTTTTTTTTCTTTTCTATAACAGATTATCAAGAAGACCTATAACGAGAAAACTGAAACTGTGAAAGCAGAAACTGTGATTTCTTACTCAGGTTTTCTTTTTGGTAATAATTAAACTTTTCAGAATGATAGCTTCTTGATGCATATCAACATTCCCTGTCTCTAATGCTGCTCTGAATCATGAAATTGAAGAGTGAGTTAATCATCCAAGAAATTCCATAAACCTTCACAAATAAATTTTGGTCAGCATGCTCTCTCACAATTTTGTCATGACTCATTCTTTCTTGTCAGTAGAAGCCTTCCTGGACAATCCAGTGTGAAAGAACTTTCCAGTGACTCTATCACATACCTTGTTTTAATTATCCGCATTGTACTTATTATAGTTACACGACCCTAAATTGAGAATCTTTACCTAAATTTTAGTTGAGTTTACAAAACAGGAGGTGAAAGATACTTCAGCATTCTAAAGTGAGGTGCTAGACTACCTATGTAGAACATTTAAAGGGGGTGGTGGCAACTCTTGGCTAACCACCATCCTACAGTCTGTGAAAGGGATTAAACGGGTCAAGTGAGGTACTGGAGATTAAAAGTATTTTTTCAGAGGGAATTGATGTGATATGAGCTCCTGCCTCTGGATACATATACTGAAGAAGAAAGGGTGTGGGGGTGAGTGGGGTGCATCACCCTCTGTTCTGCCTGCTGGAGAGACTTTGGTAAGACCATCCAGTGATCTTGACCTATGTCCTCTTAAATCATGAGACACAGATTGGCACTTAGAAATACCCAAAAGAAAGAGATGAGCTTCTTTGACAAAGAAGCAGGAAGAGGAGGCTGAGGTGAGAATGGTATGGGCTCCCAGAACTAATTACCACAAAGGATGCATAAACGCTCCCTCTTAACCATGTGATGGTCACAGTAGAGAGTGCCAGCATAGAGCCCTTTCAAATTCTACCAAAGAGGGTTATCTGTAGGGGAAAGTGATCTGAAGAAGAGCTGGTCTTCTAGATTCTTAGCAACTGAGAGAGAAAATTTATAAGTCCATTTAGAGGAAAATAGATCACTCACATCATAAATAGAGCAACAGAATTCATGAATTCATTCAGTGTAGTGGTTACATCACTGATTTTGATTTTCCTTTAGTTTGCTCATTTTCTTACTTTTATATTGCCTGTCTGCTATGACTAGAAGGTAAATTTGACTCGAGTAGGTGATTTTTCTATCTTTCCATGCATAGCTAGATCAGTACCTGCCATATAATTGATATATTTGTTGAATAAGTAATTAATAAGTATTGATTGGTTGACTGAAATAGTTGAAGACTAGGAAAACACAGCCTCCATTCCCCTTCCCCAGGTGATATGCCTCTAGTTCCTAGTACTGCGTAAGTGTCCACTAATCAAACACAGCTATAACTATAACCATTAAAGAGTGGAAGGCAAAGCTGATGAAAAATACTTGAATCTAACAAGCAACCATTTCATCATTTTCTCTTAATTTTTCTTTCCTTTTTTAAAAAGAAAATCCTCATGGCAAATTATGTTGTTACCAATATAACCATTAACTTAAGATGTTGTAAGTTTCAATGCACTTACACAGGTCAAATATTTTTATTGTAAAGTTCAATTTCATTCTTATTTTTATTTTTAAATATAACTTGATATATACTTAATAATATATGTAACATAGATAAGTTGGTGTATAATGATATTGGTAATAACATTTTATCATATTATAAATAATTATAGAAAACTATCCAAAATATTAAATCTTAATCCTAAAATAAATTTCAATTCTAATAAAGTTAATGCAAATGTCTTCTTAACACACACATGCACAGAATTGCCTTCAGCTGTATACACATACCTATACCTATAAACTTCATATGTTTATATATACATGTGTATATATACATTTTATATAATATATCATTCTAGTACATATGAGTGTATATATATTTATATTCAGCATATAATATTAAGTATACATTGCCTTCCCAAAATAAAGATTTGACTTCTTCTTTTCCAATCTGGATGCCCTTTATTTCCTTCTCTTCTCTGATTGCTCTGGCTAGTACTTCCAATACTATGTTGAATAGGAGTGGTGAGAGTGGGCATCCTTGTCTAGTTCCTGTTCTTAAGGGGAAAGCATTCAGCTTTTCCCCATTCAGGATAATATTGGCAGTGGGCTTATCATATATGGCTTTAATTGTGCTGAGATAATTTCCACCTATACCTAACTTGTAAGGAGTCTTTACCATGAAAGAACGTTGAATTTTGTCAAATCTTTTTCAGCGTTCTATAGAGATGATCATATGGTTTTTGTCTTTGCTTTTACTGATGTGGTGTATCTCATTTATTGATTTGCGTGTGTTGAACCAACCTTCCATCCCTGGGATGAATCCCACTTGATCATGGTGCATAATTTGTGTATGTGTTGCTGTATTCTGTTAGCTAGTATTTTATTGAGGATTTTTACATCTGTATTCATCAAGGATATTGGCCTGAAGTTTTCTATTTTCAATGTATCTTTGTCTGGTTTTGGTATGAGGGTGCTGTTTGCCTCATAGAATGAGTTTGTGAGAATGGCCTCTGTTTCAATCTTTTGGAATAGTTAGTAGAGAATTGGTATCAATTCCTCTCTGAAGGTTTGGTAGAACTCTGCAGTGAACCCATCCAGTCCTGGGCATTTAATTGTTGGGAGCCTTCTGATAACAGCTTCAATCACTTTTACTGTTATTAGTCTGTTCAGATTTTCTGTATCTTCTTGGCTCAGTTTTGGTAGTTTGTATGTGTCCAGAAATTTATCCATTTCCTCCAGATTTTCAAATTTGTTGGCATTAGTTGTTTATAGTAGTCTGTAATAATTCCTGAGGTATCATTAGTAATATCACCTTTTCCATTCCTAATTTTTGTTATTTGGGTCTTCTCACTTTCCTTAGCCTTGCTAAAGGTTTGTCAATTTTATTTATCTTTTCAAAAAACCAACTTTTTGTTTCATTGACCTTTTGAATCATTTTTTGGGTTTCTATTTCATTTAGATCTGGTCCGATATTAATTATTTCTTTCCATCTACTAACTTTGGGTTTGGATTGTTCTTTTTCTAGTTCTTTAAGGTGAAGCGTCAGGTGGTTTATTTGCCATCTTTCCATTCTTCTGAAGTAAGCATTTAATGTGATAATTTTCCCCATTAGTACTGCTTTTGCAGTATCCCACAGGTTTTGGTATGATGTGTCATTATTTTCATTAGTTTCAAAAAATTTTTTGATTTCCTCTTTAATTTCTTCTTGGACATATATGTCATTAAGAAGAATGTTGTTCAATTTCCATGCGTTTGCATAGTTTCCATGGTTTCATTTGTTATTGATTTCTAATTTTAATCCATTGTGATCTGAAAAAATACATGGCATAATTCCAATTTATTTGAATTGCTGAGACTCACTTTATGACCTAACATGTGGTCTATCCTGGAGAATGTTCTATGTGCTGATGAGAAGAATGAATATTCTGAGGTTGTTGGATGGAATGTTCTATAGATATCTGCCAAGTCCCATTAGTCTAAAGTGTTGTTTAGATCTTGTGTTTCCAAAAATCAGTAGCATTTCTATACTCCAACAGTGAACATGCAGAAAAAGAAATCAAGAAAGCTAGCCCATTTACAATAGACACCAAAAAAAGAAAATACTTAGGAATAAAGTTCACCAAAGATGTGAAAAATCTCTATGTAGAGAACTACTAAACACTGTTGAGAGAAATTAAAGAGGACATAAGAAGATGGCAAGATATCACATGCTGTTGGACTGGAAGAATTAACATTGTGAAAATGTCCATATTATCCAAAGTGATCTAGAGATTCAATGCAATTCCCGTCAAAATTCCAATGATATTTTTCTCAGAAATGGAAAAAACTATCCAGATATTTATATGGAATAATAAAAGACCATGCATAGCCAAAACAATCCTGGGCAAAAAAAATAAAGCTGGAGGTATAACACTACCTGACTTCAAACTATACTACAAAGCAGTAAGAATCAAAACAGCATGGTACTGGCATAAAAACAGACACACAGATCAATGGAATAGAGCAGAGCACCCAGAAATCAACCCATATGCCAACAGCCATCTGGTCTTTGAGAAAGGCACCACATCTACACACTGGGGAAGAGACAGCCTTATCAGCAAATGGTGCTGGGAAAACTGGATATTGATATATAGGAAACTGAAATGACTCGTACCTCTCACCACATACCAAAATAAACTCAAAATGGATTAAAGAATTAAATATACATTCTGCAACAATAAATCTCCCTAAAGAAAACACAGGAGAGACACTCCAGGAAGTAGGAGTGGATACAGACTTCATGAATATGACCCCAAAAGCACAGGCAACCAAAGGAAAAATAAACAAATGGGATTATATCAAATAAAAAACTTCTGCACAGCAAAAGAGACAGTCAACAGAGTGAAAAGACAACCAACAGAATGGGAGAAAATATTCGCAAAATATACATCTGACAAAGAATTAATATCCAGAATAAACAAGGAACTCAACTTTACAGCAAAAAACCAAATAACCCAATTTAAAAATGGGCAAAGCAGCTGAGTAGACATTTTTCAAAGGAAGGTATGTGAGTGGCCAACAGGCACATGAAAAAATGCTCGACATCACTCAGCATTTGGGAAATGCAAATGAAAACCACTTTGAGATACCATCTCACTCCAGTTAGGATTGCTATATATCCAAAAGATGGAGATTGATAAATGCTGGCAAGTTTGTGGAGAAAAAGGAACTCTCATACACTGTTGGTGGGGCTGCAACATGGTGCAGCCTTTATGGAAAATGGTATGGAGGTTCCTCAAAAAATTACAGATAGATCTACCATATGATCCATCTGTTCCACTGCTGGGAATATACCCAGAGGAATGGAAATCATCAAGTCAAAGGTATACCTGTACTCCCATGTTTATTGCAGCTCTATTTACAGTAGCCAAGAGTTGGAACCAGCCCAAATGTCCATCATCTGATGAGTGGATAAGGAAACTGTGGTACATCCACACAATGGAATGCTACTCTGCTATAAAAAAGAACAAAATACTACCATTCGCAACAACATGGATGGACTTAGAGAAAATTATATTAAGTGAAACAAGTCAGGCACAGAAAGAGAAATAACACATTTTCTCACTTGTTTGTGGGAGCTAAAAATAAATAAATAAATAAACACACAAACTAATAAAGGGAGGGGGAGAAGACGGAATAACCACAAAAATTCTTTGAACTTAATACAAATGAACAGAAATGATGCAGTGGGGTGGAAAGGGAGGGAGGGGAATGAGAAATGGGTAAAGGGACACAAGAATCAACTACAATGTATATTGAGAAGTTAAAATAAAATAAAATAAATAAATAGATTAATAAATAGATAAATAAATGAAATTCTATATTATGAGAATAAATCAGAAATTTTATGTAAAATTGATTATTACTATTTACTAGTATTACTGGAGTTATTAGAATTTTTTGTATTTCCTTTTGCAATAGGAACAATAATGTATCGGTACTGCCTGCTGTTTAATTGCTCCTGTGATAACTAATATACTTTTACTTCCCACTGAAATTCTTGGAAGAGAAAGATATTTTTCAGTCTTTCAGCAGGTGTGTATTAATGCTGCTGATGCAGTTGCCACCAAGTTATTAAGCTCCTCATCCACTTTTCCTGTAATTCCACAAAGTTAAGATTTATCTCCTCTTCAACTCCTTCCAGATTTGAAGGTTTGGTTGACGAAACTGATGGAATTTTATCAAATCAATCACACAAAGTGAACTGTGCTCACTTCTTGAAGATGCTTGCTGAATATTTTCAAAAGTAAATTGAAGATTGCTGGCTACCCTATATTTTTATTTCTAAAGTTGTTATTATTTGCTGCTCACAATACTTTGAGAATAATTCGGTCTCACACTTCAGATTTAGAAATGTGACACGGAGCTACATAAAAGACATTCAAGTGTTCTTTTATTGTGTATCTGATTTCAGCTCTCTTCCCATGCTCACCACTTTCAGTAGATCTTTAGAGTAGATTTCATGTGAAAATACTGAATTCTTAAGTACTTAAACACACTTAACTCTCTTATAGCTCACTTATTGACATATAATGCAAATCCTATAAAATTCACTCTTTTAAAGTGTGCAATAGAGTGTCTTGAGTATATTTAGAAAGTCACAAAACCACACCAATATCAAATCTCAAAATACTTCTGTAACCCGCAAAAGGAATCTGGTACCCACTGGCAGTTACTCTTTATGACCGTTTTCCACCATCCCCTGGTAATCACTCAACTCCTTTCTGTTTCTGTGGATTTGCTTATTTTAGGCATCTCACATAAAAGGAAGTATCGAATGTGTGGTCTTTTATTACTGGCTTCTTTCATCCACCCATGTTGCACCAGGTATTAGTACTTCATTCTTTTATACAGTGGGAGAAAATATTTCATTGTATAGATTCACAACATTTTGTTTATTCATCATCTAGGCAGTGGGCATTTGAGACGTTTCCATGTTTGGAGTTCTATGAGTAATCCTGCTATGAACATTCATGTACAATTTGTGTGGCTATATGTTTTCAATTCTCTCTGATATATACTCAGGAGTAGAATTGCTGGCTCATATGGTTATTCTGTTTTTAATTTTTCTTAAAATTGCCAAACTGTTTTCCTACATGAATTCATTATTTTATATTCACACCAGCAATGCATGAAGATTTCAACTTCCCCCATCTTCAATGACTCTTGGAATTGTCTGTCTTTTTTACTATAACCATCAATTATACCCAGGTAAGTTGTGAAGTGGTATCTTATTGTGATTTTGATTTTGATTTCTCTAATGACTAGTAATTTTGAGCATCTTTTCATGTGGTTATTGTTCATTTGCATATCTTTGGAGAAATTTCTATTCAGATCTTTTGCCTAATTTTAACTGGGCTATTTGTCGTTTTATTTTTAAGCTATAAGTTTCTTAAATTTTATATACAAATTATTAGGTATATGATTTTTAAATATTTTCCCCCATATTATGGATTATCTTTTCACTTTCTTTTTGGTGGCCAAAAAAGTTTTACATTTCATGATCAGACTTATCTATTTTTTTTTTTCCTCACTTGTACTTTTGGTATCATATTTAAGAAACTATCACCTAATCCAAGGTCACAAAGACATGTTCCTTTATTTTCTTCTAAGAGTTTTATAGTACTCACTTTTACATATAGGTCTGTGATTCCATTTGAATAAGTTTTTGTATATGGTGATATGTAACAATTAACCTCCATTACTTTGCATAGGGATATCCAGTTGTCCCAGCACATGTTTTGAAAATGACATCCTTTACCCATCAAATTGTCTTGATACCCTTGTTTAAAATTAAATGGCCATAAATGTCAGGATTTATTTATGAATACTCAATTCTATTCCATACATCTATGTGTCTCTCTTTGTAGTGCCATACTGTTTTGATTACAGCAGCTTTATGGTAACTTTTAAAATGGGAGATGGGAGTCTTCCAACTTTGTTCTTTATTAAGATTGCTTTGGCTATTCTCCTTTTCTTGTCATTCCATATGAATTTGAGGATCAGTTTCAACATTTCTGCAAAAAATTGCATTTGGCATTTTGATAGGGATTGCATTAAATCTGTAGATTACTTTGGGGAATATTTCCATCTTTCAGTACTGTCTCTCAATTTATTACCCTGGAATGTCTTCCAATTTATTTGGGTCTTCTTTTATTTTTTCAATGATGTTGTATGGTTTTAACACATAAGTATTGCAGTTCTTTTGTCAAATATATTGCAAAGTGTTTTATTATCTTCAACTTTATTTTCAATTATTTTTTTTCTTAATTTGATATTGAAATTGTTTGTTGCTTCTATAAAGAAAAGCAACAGAGTTTTGTATGCTAATCTTGAATTCTGAAACCATGCTGAACTACTTTAATCTTAACATTTTTAGTGAATTCCTGGGAGTATTTTAAGTACAAAATCATGCCATCTAAACTGGAGGTATATTTACTTCTTAACGTCCAATCTGTATGCCATTTATTGCTTTTTTAAATTGTTTTTTAATGTTCTTTTCTCTTTCTCCTCATTCTTTCCCTTCTTAGGCTTCTCTTTTTTTAAGACAGTATAGCTAAAGATTTTTCAATTTTGTTAATCTTTTCAAAAACTAGCATTTTAGTTAATAAAAAATGGATTTTTCATAGATTTTTCTCTTTTTCTACTCTTATTTATTTTTCTCTAATTTCCATTATTTCCTCCTTTTGCTTCTTTCATGTTTATTTTATTTATTTATTTATTTATTTTCAGTGTCTTAAGGTGGTAGATTAGGTTATTGATTTGATTTTTTCCTTTTGTTTTAATATAGGCATTTACAGCATTGATTTCCCTTCAACCACTTTTTCACTGTATCTCATATGTTTTGGCATCGTGTGTTTGTGTGTTTTTTTATTTTAATCTGTCTGAAAGTTTATTCTAATTTCCATTGTGATTTCTTTGTAGACCCATTTGTTATTTAAGAGTGTGTTTTTTAATTCCTACATATTTGTGCATTTCTGAAGTCTCCTCCTGTTACAGATTTGTAATTTCATTTTATTGTGTCTGGAGAACATTCTTAGTATAATGTAATTGCTTTTAAATGTATTGACATTTGCTTTGTGGCCTAATGTTTGGTCTATTCTGGAGAATGTTCCATGTGTACTTAGCAACAATTTTTATTCTGCTGTTCTTGGGTGAAATATTCTACTGATTTGTGTTAGGTCTGGTTAATTAAAAATGTTTTTTCTAGTCTTCTATTTCCTTGTTACTCATCTGCTTAGTTGTTCTATTTGTTACTAAAAGTGGATTATTGAAGTTTACAACTATTATTAAGTTGTATATATCTCTTAAATTTTGTCAGTTTTTGCTTTATGTATATTTTGCAACATTTTTGTTAGCTGAATGTATGTTCATAATTATTATGGATTTTTGATTTATTTTATTAATACAAAATATCATTCTTTGTGTCTATAACTCTTTTTGTCTTTTTCTATTTTGTCTAACAGTATAGACACTTGAGCTCCCTTTTAGTTACTGTTTGCATGGTAAGTTTTTGTTGTCCTTTTACTTTTAACCTATTTGTATTTTTTACTCTAAAGTACTTTTGTAGTGGTAAGCTTAGGAAGTAAAATTAACATCTATATTTATAGTAATCAACTTTGGATTTACACCAAATTAATTTCAGTTGTCTACAAAAACTTTAGTCTTATATAACTTAACTCTTTTCCCATCCTCCCTCCTTCGTGCTTTTATTGTAATACAAATTACATATTTATACATTTTAAATCCTTCAACATAATTGCATAATTATTGCTTTATGCACTTATTTTTTCAAGTAGATAGGAGAACAAAGAATAAGAAACAAAAAATGCATTTATCCTGTCTTTTGTATCTACCTAAGTATTTTCTTTTCCTTGTGCTCTTTATTTATTCATATGCATTCAAAGTACTATCTGGTATCCTTTTATTTGAGTTTGAAAGAACTGATAGCTGCAAGATTTCTCGATTTTTGTTGGTCTAGAAATTATTGATTTCCTCTTTGTTTTTGAAGGGTAGTTTGGCTGGATATAGAATTCTTGATTGACAGTGTTTCAGCATTTTGAATGTCATTCTTACTGACCTCTGACCTCCATGGTTTCTGGTGAGAAATGAATTCTTATTCTTTTTGAGAATCCCTTTATGTAATAAATTGCTTCTCTTTTCCTTCTTTTAGACATCTCTCCTTGTTTTAACTTTTGAAATTTCGATTATGGTGTGTCTTGGTGTGGATCTCTTCAAGTTAATCCAACTTGGAGTTCATTCAGCCTCTTTTATGTGCAGAAATAAATTTTTAAAATTAAATTTGGTAGTTTGGAGCCATTATTTCTTCAAATAGTGTTTCTGTTTCTTTCTCCATGTTTTCTCCAGAAAGTCCTATTATATGCATGCTGATAGACTTGATTGTGTCCCACAATTCATTTATTTTTCATCATTCCTTTTTCTGTTTCTCATACTGGAAAGTATCAACTGACCTAAGCTTAACTTCATCAATTCTTCTGCCAGCTCAAACTTTCTGTTAAGCCCTTGTAGTAAATGTTTTATTTCTGTTAATGTGCATTTCAACTCCAGGGTTTTTATCTGGCTCTTCATCATAATTTTCATATTTTTATTAATATTCTCTATTTCTGGAAATATTCTCTTACTTCACATTAGTTCTTTCATATGATTTCCTTTTGCGATTTGGACATATTTAAAACAGCTGATTTAAAGTCTTTGTCTAATAAGTCTAATGTGTACTTTTTTTCTGGGATAGTCTATTGATGATTTGTTTGTTTTGTGTGTGGGGGGGTGAGATTTTCTTGTTTAATTTTTACTATTGTGGAAATCTTGAAACTGAATATTTTAAATAATATAATGTGTCAATTCTAAGAATAATATTCCCCTCTATCCAGGATTTGGTGTTTTTGTTTTTACTGCTGTTTTGTTTTGTTTTGTTTAATTACTTTCCTAAAGTAATTCTCTAAGTCTTTATTATTTCTTCTATGTGGCTAATGAACTATTTTTGTGATTAGCTTAGAGGTCAGCTAATGATTGGAACAGATTTCTTAAATGACTTGAATCAATAAAGCTCTTGTTTATGCAGAGGGACTCTGTGTGTTTGTGTTGTTTGTATAATAAAGAAATGTTCTGATCTTATTCCTAGGCTTGTGAATGGTAAGAGTGACTGTTATTCATGAGTCCCTTGGATCACACCTGAACTGATGCTAACAAGACAATGCAGGGCAGAGACTGGTCACCAGAAAGATCACACATGTAATTAGAAGGTTGGGGCTTTTAGCAAACCTACTTCTTAGTGAGTGAAGGGAGAACTGAGTTCAATCATGCAGCCAATGAATCAAACCTACATAATGAAACCTCAATAAAATCTCTGGATACAGAAGCTCGGTGGAGCTTCCTGGTTGGTGCTGGAAGGGTAATATATCCAGATTCCATGCGGAGAGTGCATGGCAACTCTGCACTTAGGACCCTTCCTGATCTCACCCTATGTCTATTCATTTGACAGTTCTGGACTTGTATCCTTTATAATAAAACTATGGTCAAAGGTACATACTTTCTTAAGTTCTGTGAATTGTTCCTGTAAATTATCAAACCAGAAAGGGGTCAAGGAGACACTCTAGGCTTGCAGCCAGTTGGTTAGAAATACAGGTGGCCTATCGACCCCATTTGCTATTGTCTGAAGGGTATGGTCTTGCTGGGGGCCCTTCCCTCAAATCTGGGGACAGTCTTGTTGGCAGCCTTTCCTTCACATCTGTAGAGCCTGGTGCTAACTCTGGGTGGTTAGTGTCAGAATTGAATTACAGTACAGATATTGGTGTCAGAAGAGGCATCCTTTCAATGCTCCAGCAGTTTACAACTCTGCCTCAGTCTTTGCTACTTTCTTGCACAGATCCTCATGTCTTCCAGTGAGAGAGTAAGGCTTTTTCATGTCTCTACTCAGCATGCACACAGTCCTGCACGTAAATGTGGTCTTCTAGATTCCTAAGAATATATGTGAACTTTTCAAAGACCCCTATTTTCCATTTTTGCTTTTAAAAGTTTTGTTGACCTTCTTGTTAGCACTACCTGTTACTGCTGGCTCAGACACCTGAAATGTAAAACAACTACTGCTGATTTTTTTGTTTCCACAAACATGCAGGTGAAAAGCTGTTTACAGTGAGTGAATTCTGACTCATGTCAAATAAAGACAAGACCTGCAACAGTGAGTTTCTAGGGAATTGCCAGATAGGTCTGAGAATGGCAGTACTCTGGGGATGGGGCTTTTGAGGAGCTGCAAGCCTGTTCTGCCTTGTTCAGTGACTTATGGGCTGCTGGTTTTCATGGGTCCTCTGTTTTCAAGAGTATTGCTTTTTAAGGTTACCATGGAACTGCAGAATAGAGCAAGTTGAAATGCTACAAATCTCCCTATTCTTATCAAGATTTAGACATTTCACTTGAATGAACGCTCTTCTGAATTTTGCAAGCCATTGGGTGATTTCTAGAGTTCTGAAAATGTTGATTTGATGAATTTTGTCAAC
>NW_007731360.1:81826-92046 GCF_000696425.1 Galeopterus variegatus | reverse complement strand
TTTTTTTCTTAATTTGATATTGAAATTGTTTGTTGCTTCTATAAAGAAAAGCAACAGAGTTTTGTATGCTAATCTTGAATTCTGAAACCATGCTGAACTACTTTAATCTTAACATTTTTAGTGAATTCCTGGGAGTATTTTAAGTACAAAATCATGCCATCTAAACTGGAGGTATATTTACTTCTTAACGTCCAATCTGTATGCCATTTATTGCTTTTTTTTATTGTTTTTTAATGTTCTTTTCTCTTTCTCCTCATTCTTTCCCTTCTTAGGCTTCTCGATCTAAACTGGAGGTATATTTACTTCTTAACGTCCAATCTGTATGCCATTTATTGCTTTTTTAAATTGTTTTTTAATGTTCTTTTCTCTTTCTCCTCATTCTTTCCCTTCTTAGGCTTCTCTTTTTTTAAGACAGTATAGCTAAAGATTTTTCAATTTTGTTAATCTTTTCAAAAACTAGCATTTTAGTTAATAAAAAATGGATTTTTCATAGATTTTTCTCTTTTTCTACTCTTATTTATTTTTCTCTAATTTCCATTATTTCCTCCTTTTGCTTCTTTCATGTTTATTTTATTTATTTATTTATTTATTTTCAGTGTCTTAAGGTGGTAGATTAGGTTATTGATTTGATTTTTTCCTTTTGTTTTAATATAGGCATTTACAGCATTGATTTCCCTTCAACCACTTTTTCACTGTATCTCATATGTTTTGGCATCGTGTGTTTGTGTGTTTTTTTATTTTAATCTGTCTGAAAGTTTATTCTAATTTCCATTGTGATTTCTTTGTAGACCCATTTGTTATTTAAGAGTGTGTTTTTTAATTCCTACATATTTGTGCATTTCTGAAGTCTCCTCCTGTTACAGATTTGTAATTTCATTTTATTGTGTCTGGAGAACATTCTTAGTATAATGTAATTGCTTTTAAATGTATTGACATTTGCTTTGTGGCCTAATGTTTGGTCTATTCTGGAGAATGTTCCATGTGTACTTAGCAACAATTTTTATTCTGCTGTTCTTGGGTGAAATATTCTACTGATTTGTGTTAGGTCTGGTTAATTAAAAATGTTTTTTCTAGTCTTCTATTTCCTTGTTACTCATCTGCTTAGTTGTTCTATTTGTTACTAAAAGTGGATTATTGAAGTTTACAACTATTATTAAGTTGTATATATCTCTTAAATTTTGTCAGTTTTTGCTTTATGTATATTTTGCAACATTTTTGTTAGCTGAATGTATGTTCATAATTATTATGGATTTTTGATTTATTTTATTAATACAAAATATCATTCTTTGTGTCTATAACTCTTTTTGTCTTTTTCTATTTTGTCTAACAGTATAGACACTTGAGCTCCCTTTTAGTTACTGTTTGCATGGTAAGTTTTTGTTGTCCTTTTACTTTTAACCTATTTGTATTTTTTACTCTAAAGTACTTTTGTAGTGGTAAGCTTAGGAAGTAAAATTAACATCTATATTTATAGTAATCAACTTTGGATTTACACCAAATTAATTTCAGTTGTCTACAAAAACTTTAGTCTTATATAACTTAACTCTTTTCCCATCCTCCCTCCTTCGTGCTTTTATTGTAATACAAATTACATATTTATACATTTTAAATCCTTCAACATAATTGCATAATTATTGCTTTATGCACTTATTTTTTCAAGTAGATAGGAGAACAAAGAATAAGAAACAAAAAATGCATTTATCCTGTCTTTTGTATCTACCTAAGTATTTTCTTTTCCTTGTGCTCTTTATTTATTCATATGCATTCAAAGTACTATCTGGTATCCTTTTATTTGAGTTTGAAAGAACTGATAGCTGCAAGATTTCTCGATTTTTGTTGGTCTAGAAATTATTGATTTCCTCTTTGTTTTTGAAGGGTAGTTTGGCTGGATATAGAATTCTTGATTGACAGTGTTTCAGCATTTTGAATGTCATTCTTACTGACCTCTGACCTCCATGGTTTCTGGTGAGAAATGAATTCTTATTCTTTTTGAGAATCCCTTTATGTAATAAATTGCTTCTCTTTTCCTTCTTTTAGACATCTCTCCTTGTTTTAACTTTTGAAATTTCGATTATGGTGTGTCTTGGTGTGGATCTCTTCAAGTTAATCCAACTTGGAGTTCATTCAGCCTCTTTTATGTGCAGAAATAAATTTTTAAAATTAAATTTGGTAGTTTGGAGCCATTATTTCTTCAAATAGTGTTTCTGTTTCTTTCTCCATGTTTTCTCCAGAAAGTCCTATTATATGCATGCTGATAGACTTGATTGTGTCCCACAATTCATTTATTTTTCATCATTCCTTTTTCTGTTTCTCATACTGGAAAGTATCAACTGACCTAAGCTTAACTTCATCAATTCTTCTGCCAGCTCAAACTTTCTGTTAAGCCCTTGTAGTAAATGTTTTATTTCTGTTAATGTGCATTTCAACTCCAGGGTTTTTATCTGGCTCTTCATCATAATTTTCATATTTTTATTAATATTCTCTATTTCTGGAAATATTCTCTTACTTCACATTAGTTCTTTCATATGATTTCCTTTTGCGATTTGGACATATTTAAAACAGCTGATTTAAAGTCTTTGTCTAATAAGTCTAATGTGTACTTTTTTTCTGGGATAGTCTATTGATGATTTGTTTGTTTTGTGTGTGGGGGGGTGAGATTTTCTTGTTTAATTTTTACTATTGTGGAAATCTTGAAACTGAATATTTTAAATAATATAATGTGTCAATTCTAAGAATAATATTCCCCTCTATCCAGGATTTGGTGTTTTTGTTTTTACTGCTGTTTTGTTTTGTTTTGTTTAATTACTTTCCTAAAGTAATTCTCTAAGTCTTTATTATTTCTTCTATGTGGCTAATGAACTATTTTTGTGATTAGCTTAGAGGTCAGCTAATGATTGGAACAGATTTCTTAAATGACTTGAATCAATAAAGCTCTTGTTTATGCAGAGGGACTCTGTGTGTTTGTGTTGTTTGTATAATAAAGAAATGTTCTGATCTTATTCCTAGGCTTGTGAATGGTAAGAGTGACTGTTATTCATGAGTCCCTTGGATCACACCTGAACTGATGCTAACAAGACAATGCAGGGCAGAGACTGGTCACCAGAAAGATCACACATGTAATTAGAAGGTTGGGGCTTTTAGCAAACCTACTTCTTAGTGAGTGAAGGGAGAACTGAGTTCAATCATGCAGCCAATGAATCAAACCTACATAATGAAACCTCAATAAAATCTCTGGATACAGAAGCTCGGTGGAGCTTCCTGGTTGGTGCTGGAAGGGTAATATATCCAGATTCCATGCGGAGAGTGCATGGCAACTCTGCACTTAGGACCCTTCCTGATCTCACCCTATGTCTATTCATTTGACAGTTCTGGACTTGTATCCTTTATAATAAAACTATGGTCAAAGGTACATACTTTCTTAAGTTCTGTGAATTGTTCCTGTAAATTATCAAACCAGAAAGGGGTCAAGGAGACACTCTAGGCTTGCAGCCAGTTGGTTAGAAATACAGGTGGCCTATCGACCCCATTTGCTATTGTCTGAAGGGTATGGTCTTGCTGGGGGCCCTTCCCTCAAATCTGGGGACAGTCTTGTTGGCAGCCTTTCCTTCACATCTGTAGAGCCTGGTGCTAACTCTGGGTGGTTAGTGTCAGAATTGAATTACAGTACAGATATTGGTGTCAGAAGAGGCATCCTTTCAATGCTCCAGCAGTTTACAACTCTGCCTCAGTCTTTGCTACTTTCTTGCACAGATCCTCATGTCTTCCAGTGAGAGAGTAAGGCTTTTTCATGTCTCTACTCAGCATGCACACAGTCCTGCACGTAAATGTGGTCTTCTAGATTCCTAAGAATATATGTGAACTTTTCAAAGACCCCTATTTTCCATTTTTGCTTTTAAAAGTTTTGTTGACCTTCTTGTTAGCACTACCTGTTACTGCTGGCTCAGACACCTGAAATGTAAAACAACTACTGCTGATTTTTTTGTTTCCACAAACATGCAGGTGAAAAGCTGTTTACAGTGAGTGAATTCTGACTCATGTCAAATAAAGACAAGACCTGCAACAGTGAGTTTCTAGGGAATTGCCAGATAGGTCTGAGAATGGCAGTACTCTGGGGATGGGGCTTTTGAGGAGCTGCAAGCCTGTTCTGCATTGTTCAGTGACTTATGGGCTGCTGGTTTTCATGGGTCCTCTGTTTTCAAGAGTATTGCTTTTTAAGGTTACCATGGAACTGCAGAATAGAGCAAGTTGAAATGCTACAAATCTCCCTATTCTTATCAAGATTTAGACATTTCACTTGAATGAACGCTCTTCTGAATTTTGCAAGCCATTGGGTATTTCTAGAGTTCTGAAAATGTTGATTTGATGAATTTTGTCAATTTATCAAGATTTAGACATTTCACTTGAATGAACGCTCTTCTGAATTTTGCAAGCCATTGGGTGATTTCTAGAGTTCTGAAAATGTTGATTTGATGAATTTTGTCAATTGTTTTATGGAAGAGTGGATTTTCAGAAGTCCTTACAGAGCCATTCTGAGTTGTTCTTGTTTTGTAACATTTTCAGCCATGGACCACATTCTTTATGAGAAAGTAGAGTGTGTAGTGATCCTTCCATGTTGTCTTTGAGACCCAATTGTCTCCTTCTCTCTTTTCACCCCATTGCTCAATGTATCCATTCCCACAGTTCTCCTCACTGCATATTGAACGAGGCACACAGAGACTCTGCAATGACTTCCTTCTGCCAAGAAACCACTTCCTCCACATACCCATGTAGCTAACTTAAATGCAACAGTTTTGGAGTCCTACTCTGACCAGTCTATTTAAAATTGTAAAGTCTGCTCCTTCTTTTGATTTCTTTTCTTTTTTTGTCTTTTTCGTGACCGGTAAGGGGATTGCAACCCTTGGTGTGGTGTCGTCTGCACCGAGCTCAGCCAGTGAGCGCACTGGCCATTCCTATATAGGATCCGAACCTGCGGCGCTCCCAGCATCGCACTCTCCCGAGTGCACCACGGGCTCAGCCCCTTCTTTTGATTTCTTAAGAAAAGGCTTGCTCTTAGTATTATTTTTTGTTTGTTTGTTTTTAACCATGGCACTGTCATTTTAATATACAATTCATTTGTTTAATTACGTATGCCATCTGAATCTCTTTTCCAGAGTGAAGCTACATGGAGTGAGAATTTCTGTTTTTTTCTTTTTTTAATCTGTATTCCCAGAGCAAAAATAATGCTAGCATCAGGAGAGAGGCAGTCAATACACAGTGAATGAAGTAATGACAGTGGTTTGACCCTTTATTCCTTGGTTTTATAAATATTTGATCAATCGCAGTACGTTAAAGGAATAAACATAATTAGATTTGCCATTGAGCCATTGTGCCTTCAATTAAAAAAAAGAAGGATCCATTTGCAAACATCACTCCCCCTTTTTTTGTGAAAGGCATAGTACAATTCCTTACTATGTTTTTCTGTTGCAAGTTTTCAAGAAAAAACTTTTTCATTAAAATTCATAGTTTGGTTAAATTTCAAAAGATTTTTTGTCTTTAGTAACCACAAATTTGAAAGTCTCTGAATCATTTGACAAGCTTCCATTGAATCAAAACTATCAAGAATTATATTTTAAAGGTGTCAAAAGTTTATTGTTTTTAAAGTTTGAGCAAGAACAAAATTTGATTCTTAATATTCTCTATCGTTTCTTCTATTCATATACTTTTATTACTGACTGTGTTTGAATAAAGGACAATTTATTATGTTCTCTATTAATGGATTTTAAGTTCTTTGTTAAATTTTGAAATGGAAAAGTGGACATTGTATCTTTGCTGAAAAT
Organism: Galeopterus variegatus; assembly: GCF_000696425.1. NCBI lineage: Eukaryota > Metazoa > Chordata > Mammalia > Dermoptera > Cynocephalidae > Galeopterus > Galeopterus variegatus. The sequence goes on along the minus strand of NW_007731360.1, from coordinate 86,230 downwards.
AGGACTTTAAAATATACATGTATATAGAGCCTAAATCAAATTAAATAACTAAAATTTAAATACAGTTCCTAAAGATTATTTTGTGTAGCATTTTGTATACTAAAACATCAAACCATTTTATAAACATTACAGTTATGATTAATTTAATATCTATTTTCTGCCTGGCATTATTTATGTTTTATAAACTTTTTTTTTGGCTTAAAGATAATGTAGTATTATTGCATAAGTTATCTAGCTAATATCATGAGAAGAAAAAGGTTTAGCAGAAGAACTATAATTCATTCTCTCCCTTTACCAGGTGTAATGCATCCAGAAAAGATAGAAGAAAGTTGATGAGTCATATCTGAATCAAAACTATCAAGAATTATATTTTAAAGGTGTCAAAAGTTTATTGTTTTTAAAGTTTAAGCAAGAACAAAATTTGATTCTTAATATTCTCTAATCGTTTCTTCTATTCATATACTTTTATTACTGACTGTGTTTGAATAAAGGACAATTTATTATGTTCTCTATTAATGGATTTTAAGTTCTTTGTAAAATTTTGAAATGGAAAAGTGGACATTGTATCCTTGCTGAAAATAGGACTTTAAAATATACATGTATATAGAGCCTAAATCAAATTAAATAACTAAAATTTAAATACAGTTCCTAAAGATTATTTTGCGTAGCATTTTGTATACTAAAACATCAAACCGTTTTACAAACATTACAGTTATGATTAATTTAATATCTATTTTCTGCCTGGCATTATTTATGTTTTATAAACTTTTTTTTTTGGCTTAAAGATAATGTAGTATTATTGCATAAGTTATCTAGCTAATATCATGAGAAGAAAAGGTTTAGCAGAAGAACTATAATTCATTCTCTCCCTTTACCAGGTGTAATGCATCCAGAAAAGATAGAAGAAAGTTGATGAGTCATATTTTCTTGTAAACATGTTAATGACACTCTATTTGGTATATATATATATGTTTGCTAGTAGTATGCTTCTTACGTATGGGATGCTTTTAAAGGTATGCCCCTGGGTGCCTAGGATTGCTTTAGATAAACAAACCTGAAATTTATGGTTTTATGGAGGAAGATTCCCTTAAAAAATGCCACATAAGTTCTCTAAATATCTGAGTACACAATGATGAAATTTCTTAACAAAGACAGATTCATTTTTTGCAAGTAATGCTNTACCAGGTGTAATGCATCCAGAAAAGATAGAAGAAAGTTGATGAGTCATATTTTCTTGTAAACATGTTAATGACACTCTATTTGGTATATATATATATGTTTGCTAGTAGTATGCTTCTTACCTATGGGATGCTTTTAAAGGTATGCCACTGGGTGCCTAGGATTGCTTTAGATAAACAAACCTGAAATTTATGGTTTTATGGAGGAAGATTCCCTTAAAAAATGCCACATAAGTTCTCTAAATATCTGAGTACACAATGATGAAATTTCTTAACAAAGACAGATTCATTTTTTGCAAGTAATGCTGCTCCCAGCATTACCTAGAAACTTCATTATTTGAATATGGGCCAGAGTTTATCCTCAGGTGACAAGAAAGGCTCTGGGTTGCTGTTCAGTCTGGGTCTTTCCTGCCCTTCTGTGACTTCTGTTTGCTTGTACCTTAGAAATTATTAGTACAACTTGGTACTGGGTAAGATCTCAGGTTCTTGTTAGTTCAATTTGACAATCTGATCCTTTGTGTTATTTCACATACCCTCGGTATTTGTATTGACTCCAATCTGTTTTCCTTTTTAACTACTGAAGATCTTAATGATTATTTTGAATGTAAATAAATAACAGCTTTTGCTATTATCATTAATTATTAAAACATTTTACTCTTCAAGAGAAAATACACTTTTGTGCTCTAACCAAATGAGAAAATCTCTACAAAAAGAAAGGCACATAAGGATAACTTTCATTGATGTTATATAAAAACATGCCTACCTATTCATGTGAATATTCACATAACAACAAACCCAAATGGCATGTCTTGCTTTTATTATTGACATTTTTCTCATTAGATATAATTGTGACATCCATGATGACTTAGTCTTTGATAAGCACAAGTGTGGAGTTTCTAGAAACAACTTTAAACTATACAAATGAATCTTCAAAAGACAAAAGCATTACCTACTAAAGCTAAACACACACAAAACCTATGACCTTGTAGTTCCCCTCCTGTGAATAAACCCAACAGAACTGTGTACGTAAGGTTTACTAAAACTCATGTAGAAAAATGGCCATTGCAGGACTTTTTATAATAACGGAAACCTAGAAATGAGTTAAATGCCCAGAGTAGGATTATTAAACAAAATTTGTTGTATTTTTGAAATGAAATACTATAGACCTACGAGAATGAACAAATGGTAACTGTTTGAAACAATATGAATGAACCTCATTAACCGCATATTGAGCAAAAGAAGTCAGATGCAAAATAATATATTCCCTACAATTTCACTTATATAAAGTTTGAAATCTTTACATATATGTACCTATACTATTAGGAGAGGGGAATAAATACTCAAAGGGGTACAAGGAGGATTTCTAAGTTGCTGATAATTCCCTGATCCATCCCTTGTGCCCAAAACATTTGTTCTGGAACAAACAAACACATTTACATTGAAGAATCAGGGTTGTGTGACTGATTTCTGCCATCTCATTGTCCAGGATAGGAAGAGCAAAAAGCACACTGATTACACCCAGATTAAGGAGCTTGAAAAATTTTGCAAGAGAGTGTCTATAAAAATGACGTATGCAATCTAATCTGATGAAAGTTTTGGATAGTGAAGGCGTAAGATGGCAGATAAATAGAGAGAGGGACAATGTCGTGTGAGCCTTCATGAAGTACACGACGTATTCATCGACTAAACAAGTGCACTGAAAGTTAGGGTTGTAACTTGTTTGAAATAGTGACTTCGGTGTTGTGGGTAATGGCAAGATTCAAGGTGTGACTAGGTAGTGGAGTAATGTGAAAACAAAAAGCTACTGAAAATAAAAGCAACAAGGAAGTGAAAGGCATCCAAATATACTTTTAAGTAATCTGAAGGAGGGCAGGAATTAGAGTAAAGGAGGAGACTTTGAGAAAAACTGAGGGCAGAGCAGTGAATAGGGCCTAGTCCTGTCCTAATATGGTCGTGATGATAAATTGGCAAAAATGTGCATGCCTCATAGTGATATAATGTATTTTGAAAACTGTATATACCTATGCTTTCAATGTGGACTTTGGATATGTCACTGTGATGGTCACTCTGCTCAACCAATTTTAGTGATGTTTGGTTTTTATTGACAACCAGACTCCTGACACACGACAGGCTTTGCACAGCCTTAAGTTGACCAAGCTTTGAAGAAGGATATAGGGGAAGATGTTGCACAGCACATGTAGCAAGCAACTGTGTAACAGTAATCTTGTGACATCAAGCCCTGTTTTCACTATCCCCATCCTTCTGTGCTCTGGACAAATTGTGGTCACCAGTGGTGATGCAGAAGCAGGTGTGGACTAGCTGGGCTCAGAGAAGTCATTGGCTACAGGCATCTTCAGCCTCTACGCCCCTGGGCATGCAGCCCTCACAGTGCACCCCGAGCTCCCATTCTCTGATGCATCTTCCTGTTCCAGTTACTCACTCCCGGATGAACAGACTCAGCTTTGAAGTATGACGTCCTTCGTGGGATTCTCATTTATCTTGGATCTGGCATAAGAATAATCTTTACAGTTTTGTGAGTTACTGTTGCTGGAAGGATTAGATCAAGGGACAGATCCTCAGGTGTCTGTGAGGCTACAGGGAAGGCCACCGAACTAGCTGCTAATCCTTTTCTTCCAGACACTAGTATAAATGCCAAGTTCATTTACAATATCTTCAAAGTTACGTAGTGACAGAAGCTCAGAAGGTTTGGATGCAATGGTTCTATAAAACAATAGCAAGGCCAACAGCAACAACAGCAACCTGAACTATCCTTTACAAAGTGAAATTCATGATAGCAATGGGGAATCTATTCAGGGTCTGAAACTCCTTTTAGAGGTGACAGCTTCGTAGGAAGAACAAGGACTTCAGGATTAGAGAGATCTGCCAGTGGACAATTGTGTGAGGTTGAAAAAATTACTTACCATCATTCCTTCCAAATATGTTTGCAGCTATACGATACATTTAAAGTACATTAAATATTTACATTATGCTAATGAAAGGGCTGAAATGAAGACTCACATATGCATTACCCGGTATGCATCCAGAGCTCAATAACTAACCTTTTCTGTTTCCCTGATATGGTTGATTTTTCAAATGAAATATAATATAAATTTAATGCAGCTTTTCTTTCCTGAGTTTCTCTTCTGAGTTCTACTGCCAACAATATAAAGGTAAAAAATAATAATAATAGCACACTTCAATAGTAGTTTTTTGGTCTTGTTTTCTG
>NW_007731360.1:73035-81445 GCF_000696425.1 Galeopterus variegatus | reverse complement strand
ATATTTACATTATGCTAATGAAAGGGCTGAAATGAAGACTCACATATGCATTACCCGGTATTCATCCAGAGCTCAATAACTAACCTTTTCTGTTTCCCTGATATGGTTGTTTTTTCAAATGAAATATAATATAAATTTAATGCAGCTTTTCTTTCCTGAGTTTCTCTTCTGAGTTCTACTGCCAACAATCTAAAGGTAAAAAATAATAATAATAGCACACTTCAATAGTAGTTTTTTGGTCTTGTTTTCTGTGTCTCTTCCTTATCTCTCTCTTTCTCTGTAATTAAATGTAATATGGAGAAAACTGTCTAGCTTATACAGAAGCTACATATATTAGTTACAGGAAAACTGGCCTGAGACTGGGATTGTGCTCTGATAGTGATTTACTGTTAGGTCCTTGTGGAATAAATCATGCAGTACTCTGTGTACCTCAGATTTCTCATGTGTAAAATGAAGGCATCGGTCTTGATGATTTCTCAGTATGATTACTCAGTCTTTCAACTCAGATTTTAATGATTTCTCATTTTGATATCTGCTCACTTAGCATTAGGATATTATCATACAGCTGTTGCAGACTGGAAAAAAATGTGTATCTTCAATTCAACTTAGTTGCAGTTTTGCTCAGGATATTTTATCTGGACACTACTTTTAGCTTCTGAATGTGAGAACTAATCTTTTGCCAGCACTAGGGGTGGGGGACAGAAGAAATTGACAGACTTTTCTCAGTCTCACACCCATGGATCAGAGATTTTGCATCATTCTCAACCCAGACAGGTGTGTCACACAACTCAGAAGTGATTGGAGAAGAAAATATTTACAAAAAGTGTGAAGAGCAGGTTTTTTTTAGCATTGATATGAGAAATTTTATATATATACATTTTTTAACTTAACGCTTATATTTTAGTTTAAATTTAACCTTTGTGATAAATGTAAATAAAATAGATGTAAATAGTGTAGGGAAATGTTTGAGATCTGGCCTTTGGTGTGTAAAAATCTGGATAGCTTTTCAATACGCCTGTGAGGCTCCCTTCTAATCTCTGCTTGGCAGTGTGATGCGGGATGCTCCACATCTTTTGAATATAATTATTTTTCAAGTTCCTGCATATGGTGATGAATGTCTGCAAATGGAGATAAAGCAAATCTGTTAAAATATATAACTGAACATTCTAGTCCTCCAGGCACAGAGGGGAAGGCAGGAGGTTCCAGACAGACCCCTGGTATCCTGCATACTGGTGCTCTCCAGTTGGAAAGTGTTCAAAGCATTAGCAATGCCCAAATCCAATTTTTATTGACATTTATATATATTTAAAGGTTCATAGGACCTTCAAGGCTACTTTAGTTGATAAGGGGGAAAGGATACATTAAGGTGTGTGGTAGATTTGGAGAAGCATTTGATCCCCTACTGGTGAGACCTTGCCTAGGGGGGATGCTGGGGCTTTTGAAAGCAGAGAAAGAGGAGGTGCTGGCAGGTAATGAACTGTCCCAGGCCCCGGGTGTGAGGCCAGAAACTGCTAGTTTGCATCCTCCAATCTGTTCTTGCTTCAGTGGTAACAGAGAGAAAACATTGATTCTGGTGGGATTTTTTTTGCCTGTCTCTGGTGGCACTACAGAGGTGGATCACAATCGCCATGTGCAATGCACTCCAGTCCGAGTAGTCTCCACAGGTACTCCTCACGACCCTCCCATCCCAAACACACACGCAGAAATCCTGGTCTTGTTTCTTTCCCCCACTTCTGAAAAGCATTTCCCCACTTCTGAAAAGCATTTTTTCTCTTGTCAGATGATTTATTCCATGAAGACATGGTTTGGATTTTGACTTGCCCTCTAAGCCTCCTTTATGGATCCAGACTGACTGCTCTCCTCCTCTCACTTTCTGTCTCACAAGCTGTCAGTGGCACACATGAGCGGACGATCTCTTGCGATGCCTTCCTCCAGGGCACAGGTGTAGCACACAGTGGGCTGGGAAATGGTTGTTGATCATCGCAAGCTCTGAGTTCACTCAAGTGTACTGTAAGCAGAACAGAGTATAAACGCTGCGGGGCATACAAGAACACAGCATTTTTCTTTTGATTAGATAAGAGATGCTTATGTAGCTGGGCACTTGGAAAAGGTGTTTCTAATAATTCTTGTTTTCCGAAATGTCACACATTTCTAAGTAAGTTGCATGAAAAAAAAAAAAACAAAATTATTAAAGTTTTATAAACTTAAAGGTCAAAAACAAAGTCTAAATTAATAATTGTTCTTATCAGTTATGTGTTCCTATTTCCAGTATTCACAGAAATTTTTCATTCAGTGATAAGATAATTTGTTGATTTAGTAATTCTCTAAAATGATCAAACAACTAATTGAATAAGGTGCAGAGGAAGAAAATGATCGACTCTTAAAACCTAAATAATGATAATAACCCTTTAAGTCTGTACCAGATTTAACACCTTAGCAAAAGCATAATAAGGTACAGTGTCTCATTTAATGCTCAAGCAAGCTAAATATTTGTATCCCTGTTTTAACCCATGCCAGCCTTCAAACTCGTTTTCTGTCCTACTACGTGGTGTGTCATATATGCAAAGAAGGAAAGTAGGAGAGGCATCTTCTATTACATTGCCCAAGACACTGGACAAAAGAACGGCTATATTTTGGTTGTGAAAGTGTTCAAACACATCCTGTTGAGCAATTCAGTAGAACAGAATGAACTAAATGGTGCAGTCCCCACTATTTCCCCAGCACCTGTTTAGGACTTCATGTGTAACATACAGTCAATCGTGTCTATTAGTGAATAGTAAATAACTAATGAATTGATGTGGTGACCCCAGATGTGGACTGTGGCAGACACTGCTTGATGCTACCCCAGGCCCTCTTTTTCCTTGCTGATTTGTTAAAGGACTAACTGTGGCCACAATGTACCCAGGTGCAGAAATTCATCATGATTAGCCTGCAATAGGGTGACATGAGCTTCAAGAGGATGGCAATTGATTCTTGGGGGGCAAACAAACCTTACCATTTTTAAAGTGCAAATATACATACAACACATACACAGATATATGGTGCACAATGATGTTAAAATTCCATAGTGGGGGCGATTAGAAAAATACTGTCTAAAAAGTCTCCTTGGAGAGAGTGATAACAAGACATAGCTTGAGAAACATTGGTCAAAATCAAACACTTTGTCCCCTTTACTAGTGAGTCACAGTCTTTCACAGTGAAAAGTTTTTGTCTTTCCTAATATGGTAGTGTCCCACAAGGGCCATTACCCAGGACTTTCTCAATTACTGCTTTGAATAATGTTGTGTGGTGAATACAATCTAGAGCTGTGGGGTCATTTCCTTACCAAGAAGAGAAACAAAATAAAAACAGGTTGGTTGTTTTCAGTGGCTGGCAGGTTTGGGGGTCCTAACCCTTGACATTGGTATTACAAGGCTGCTCTCTAACTAACTGAGCTAACTGGCCAGTCAAAGGGACATAAAAAAATGTTTACACTGTGTAATGATAAAAGAATAAAGTAATGAAATAAAATAAACACTTGTTGAAAAGTGGAGCAGGGGCTAAGACTTATGTGAAATNCACTAGGGGTGGGGGACAGAAGAAATTGACAGACTTTTCTCAGTCTCACACCCATGGATCAAGGATTTTGCACCATTTTCAACCAAGACAGGTGTGTCACACAACTCAGAAGTGATTGAAGAAGAAAATAGTTACAAAAAGTGTGAAGAGCAGGGTTTTTTTTTAGCATTGATATGAGAAATTTTATATATATACATTTTTTTTTACTTAAGGCTTATATTTTAGTTTAAATTTAACCTTTGTGATAAATGTAAATAAAATAGATGTAAATAGTGTAGGGAAATGTTTGAGATCTGGCCTTTGGTGTGTAAAAGTCTGGATAGCTTTTCAATAAGCCTGTGAGGCTCCCTTCTAATCTCTGCTTGGCAGTGTGATGCGGGATGCTCCACATCTTTTGAATATAATTATTTTTCAAGTTCCTGCATATGGTGATGAATGTCTGCAAATGGAGATAAAGCAAATCTGTTAAAATATATAACTGAACATTCTAGTCCTCCAGGCACAGAGGGGAAGGCAGGAGGTTCCAGACAGACCCCTGGTATCCTGCATACTGGTGCTCTCCAGTTGGAAAGTGTTCAAAGCGTTAGCAATGCCCAAATCCAATTTTTATTGACATTTATATACATTTAAAGGTTCATAGGACCTTCAAGGCTACTTTAGTTGATAAGGGGGAAAGGATACATTAAGGTGTGTGGTAGATTTGGAGAAACATTTGATCCCCTACTGGTGAGACCTTGCCTAGGGGGGATGCTGGGGCTTTTGAAAGCAGAGAAAGACGAGGTGCTGGCAGGTAATGAACTGTCCCAGGCCCCGGGTGTGAGGCCAGTAGCTGCGAGTTTGCATCCTCCAATCTGTTCTTGCTTCAGTGGTAACAGAGAGAAAACATTGATTCTGGTGGGATTTTTTGCCTGTCTCTGGTGGCACTACAGAGGTGGATCACAATCGCCATATGCAATGCACTCCAGTCCGAGTAGTCTCCACAGGTACTCCTCATGACCCTCCCATCCCAAACACACATGCAGAAATCCTGGTCTTGTTTCTTTCCCCCCACTTCTGAAAAGCATTTTTTCTCTTGTCAGATGATTTATTCCATGAAGACATGGTTTGGATTTTGACTTGCCCTCTAAGCCTCCTTTATGGATCCAGACTGACTGCTCTCCTCCTCTCATATTCTGTCTCACAAGCTGTCAGTGGCACACATGAGCTGGCGATCCCTTGCGATGCCTTCCTCCAGGGCACAGGTGTAGCACACAGTAGGCTGGGAAATGGTTGTTGGTCATCGCAAGCTCTGAGTTCACTCAAGTGCACTGTAAGCAGAACAGAGTATAAACGCTGTGGGGCATACAAGAACACAGCATTTTTCTTTTGATTAGATAAGAGATGCTTATGTAGCTGGGCACTTGGAAGAGAGAGGTGTTTCTAATAATTCTTGTTTTCCGAAATGTCACACATTTCTAAGTAAGTTGCATGAAAAAAAAAAACAAAATTATTAAAGTTTTATAAATTTAAAGGTCAAAAACAAAGGCTAAATTAATAATTGTTCTTATCGGTTATGTGTTCCTATTTCCAGTATTCACAGAAATTTTTCATTCAGCGATAAGATAAAGAATTTGTTGATTTAGTAATTCTCTAAAATGATCAAACAACTAATTGAATAAGGTGCAGAGGAAGAAAATGATCGACTCTTAAAACCTAAATAATGATAATAACCCTTTAAGTCTGTACCAGATTTAACACCTTAGCAAAAGCATAATAAGGTACAGTGTCTCATTTAATGCTCAAGCAAGCTAAATATTTGTATCCCTGTTTTAACCCATGCCAGCCTTCAAACTCGTTTTCTGTCCTACTACGTGGTGTGTCATATATGCAAAGAAGGAAAGTAGGAGAGGCATCTTCTATTACATTGCCCAAGACACTGGACAAAAGAACGGCTATATTTTGGTTGTGAAAGTGTTCAAACACATCCTGTTGAGCAATTCAGTAGAACAGAATGAACTAAATGGTGCAGTCCCCACTATTTCCCCAGCACCTGTTTAGGACTTCATGTGTAACATACAGTCAATCGTGTCTATTAGTGAATAGTAAATAACTAATGAATTGATGTGGTGACCCCAGATGTGGACTGTGGCAGACACTGCTTGATGCTACCCCAGGCCCTCTTTTTCCTTGCTGATTTGTTAAAGGACTAACTGTGGCCACAATGTACCCAGGTGCAGAAATTCATCATGATTAGCCTGCAATAGGGTGACATGAGCTTCAAGAGGATGGCAATTGATTCTTGGGGGGCAAACAAACCTTACCATTTTTAAAGTGCAAATATACATACAACACATACACAGATATATGGTGCACAATGATGTTAAAATTCCATAGTGGGGGCGATTAGAAAAATACTGTCTAAAAAGTCTCCTTGGAGAGAGTGATAACAAGACATAGCTTGAGAAACATTGGTCAAAATCAAACACTTTGTCCCCTTTACTAGTGAGTCACAGTCTTTCACAGTGAAAAGTTTTTGTCTTTCCTAATATGGTAGTGTCCCACAAGGGCCATTACCCAGGACTTTCTCAATTACTGCTTTGAATAATGTTGTGTGGTGAATACAATCTAGAGCTGTGGGGTCATTTCCTTACCAAGAAGAGAAACAAAATAAAAACAGGTTGGTTGTTTTCAGTGGCAGGCAGGTTTGGGGGTCCTACCCCTTGACGTTGGTGTTACAAGGCTGCTCTCTAACTAACTGAGCTAACTGGCCAGTCAAAGGGATGTAAAAAAATGTTTACACTGTGTAATGATAAAAGAATAATGTAATGAAATAAAATAAACACTTGTTGAAAAGTGGAGCAGGGGCTAAGACTTATGTGAAATTGTTATACTCTGAAATTGTGATACCAACACTGGATCTGCCTGTGTGTGCTTTCCTTGCTAAGGGGACATTGTCACAGCTTTGCACCATAGTTTATCAGGATGGCTGTTGCTTGCTAACCTGCAGCAAGAGCTGAATCAGACTCAAGAATGAGGCCAATGGCTCAGGGGTGAGGTGTCCATGACAGGGTCAGGCACAGTGTGTGGCTGGCTTTTTAAACCCATCTCTCCTCAAGAAGGCATTCCTGACAATGGGTTGTATCCTGGGCAAAAGAATGGTGTCACTGAGAACCAGACAGATAAACAGTAACAACAGAAAATAAATGTTAAGAGCTGTATCCCTTCTGGAGACCAAAATATGGTGACCAACTTGTGCTGGTTGGCTGGAAACTTTGCTGATTTTAAAACTGAATGTCTTTCCTCCACTCAGTCCTGGGAAAATTGGAAAGTTGTTCACCCTAGGGCCAAAGACAGCTATCTATAGGTGATTAAGCAGAATAAAGTGGGTCTAAGACTCTCATTACCCTCCAGCAGGAATGAGGTGAACTCCAGGAGCCCAGTACACACGAGTTAGGCTCTGGAGAGGCCTGAATGGAGCTTGATTGGTGATTCTGAATGATCCAGTAGGGAAGAAACAGCCCGTGTTGAGAGTGAGCATGTCTCTGCTGTCAATGCTTTTGAGTCTATACCCAGAAGTGGAATTGCTGGATCACGTGGTAATTCTGTGTTTAACTTTCTGAGGAACTGCTGAACTGCTTTCTACAGTGGCTGTACCATTTTGTATTCTCACTAGCAATGCACCAGGGTTCTGATTCCCCCACATCCTAGCCAACACTTGTTATTTTCTGTGTTTTGTTTTGTTTTTGATATGCCATCCTAATAAGTATAAAGTGGTTTTGATTTGCATTTCTCTAAAGATTAGTGAAGTGGAGTATCTCTTGTTTCATGGGTACACAGTTTTTTTTGGAATGACAAAACATTTTGGAAATGGACAATGGTGATGGCTATACAACATCAAGAATGTAGTTAGTGCCACTGAATAAAATATGTTATGCATATTCTAACACAATAAAAAATAACATTTTTAGAAGAATAAAAAGGAGTGAGCGTGTAGGAGAAAGATGTAGGAATCAGGACATATTAAGGGGTAGGTCCAAGTCCCTGTTATTGTTCTATATGTGGCTTTCATGCCAGAGGACTTTGAAGTCTGAAGGAATGAGGTGGTCTCATTGGAACCATGACAAGCAAGGCCTGGGTGCAAAGGGAGAGGAGAGAAAATTCAAATGAGCACTGAGTTTTCTTCATCATGGCACTGTAGCGCCCATGGATAATTCTCTAATCCAAGTGTTTCACACCTGCAGTAAATGTTGGCCCATAAGCTTTAGAATTACGTGTTTGCTTAAATTATTCCTACGATATATTTTTTTCATACCTAACTCTAGGTATTTTCACTAGAAAGAAAGACCACATTAAGTAAAATTTGTAAGAAAAAAATACAGCTTATAAAATTCTTCTGTAAGACATGAACAGTTTTATCCTTTTAAGATACTGAAGGCAATTTTGCAGTGTGAACCCTCTGTAAATAAAAATAACTGTGAACCAATGATCACTTACTAGTTTGCATTTTCTCTGCTGAGTCTCTACAGATAACAAGTGTACTTTGAAGAGTAAAATACTTTGGAGTAATGTAGTAACAAACTGTCTGAAAATTGACCTTCATAAACTAAAGATAAGAATTACTGATGCAAACTCTTGCTATTTTAAAATGGTAAAATTGAAAATACTAGCCTTTATTCACATACTCATGACAAAAATAAAACTGTCATACATAACACTGTTCTCATTTGCCATTCAGCACAACTCAGTATTCTGAGTCAGGCACTTCAGGTTCATATGTTTTTATTTTTATTTTTTATAGACTTACCTCAGTGCTAAACTTGCCCAGGATCACTCTGCCAGCATGTGAAGAACACAATATCAACAACACTGACTC
>NW_007731360.1:71682-72174 GCF_000696425.1 Galeopterus variegatus | reverse complement strand
TATCTCTGTAACTCTGCCTATATGATTCATAAAACCGAATGAATAGAAATCCATTTTCTGGACATTGATGAAAATGTGGACATTTACGTCATTGGAAAGTTGCTGAGCCATTGTAGAGTATTTAGAAACTGATTATTTTCAACCTCCAAAACTCCACTTCTGAAGCAACAAACAATGCACTGGTTAACAGGTGGAAAATATGATAATAAGGGCACAATTGAACCAAAGATGCAACAAAAGGATACGAGAAACTGCATTATCCACTGTGACGGCTACCGGCTTCTGGAGGTCCTCACGTGCTTGAGATGTGACCAGTTCAAATTGATATTGGCTATACGTATGAAATGAACACCATATCTCAAGACCACTAGAACATTTAAAACACGTTCGTAGCTTGCTTCTGTTGGACAGGGCTACTTTAGAGAAAGTATGAGCTGGAAAAGCCATCAAGGACCAAACTCACAAAAAGCATTAAGTGAAATCATGTGTAAA
>NW_007731360.1:70081-71354 GCF_000696425.1 Galeopterus variegatus | reverse complement strand
GAGCTGGAAAAGCCATCAAGGACCAAACTCACAAAAAGCATTAAGTGAAATCATGTGTAAAAGTCTTCAGTGACTTTTTTCTCTTCCCTAAGTCACATCCCTCATAAATATAGTGACAATATAGTTTAATGACAAATGGTGGCCATTATGAAAGTTAAAGATGGTGCTGTTATTTACTCAGGAATCACAGGTGCAAACTGAAAGTATTCTAGGAAATGAGGGTATGCATTCGTTTCCACAGACACCCCCACCCCACAATGGTCTTCCCCAGCCATAGTGTAGTTTTCTCAGTTCCTTGACTGCTCTTTCCTACTCCAATTCCTTTACACATGGTCTTCCGTCCTCCTGAAACACACCACACACCCTCATTCGCCTGGCCAATGTCTGCCCACTAAGCCTTCACTGGCCACACAAAATTGTTTAGATCCTCTTGTTACTTTACTGACAACACAAACTTCTTTTTGAAACTCCTCATGAGTTATTTACTTATTCAGTGTCTTTCTTCCACTTTAAAATGTAAGGTTCATGAGAGCAGAAGTAAAATCTGTCCATGTCTGCACCAGTACAGATAACGGTTTCAGGTGTGTACTATGTGCTCAGGAAGTAGGATCTGAATGAATGAATGAATAAATGGTCCTTGTGTATGCACCTGGTGGCTCTTTTTTTCCCCTGGAGTACAGAGTAATTCCTGAATATACAGTTATTCTCTCCTCCAAATAATTATCATAAAAGCTTTAGTTTTTTTTTTTAATATTTTCATTTGACATAATGTAAGTAAACTTCATTTCGAGTAGTAAAATTTACATTGATACTAGCTGGTATTTCTTTTTTAAGACTATAGAACTGGGCACGTTATCCTCCAAGGGTTTTGTTCAAAATAATGTATACACATACATTGAGATTAAATAAATTTTCAAACTGTGGAATGCTCCAGTTATGATAATTAAAACAAAACAAGAAAATCAGAAAAATCAAGAATAGAGATCTTCTCCATATGCCTCTTCTTAGGGCCTTAATTCATTAGAAACCAAACCAGTTCATACCGTGGAACAAAGCCAACACTTTGCCTGTATTTATAATCCAAGTAAAACTTTTAATCTTAAACAAGTTGTCCTGCACCTTAAAAAATATTTCCATAGTTTGACACATCCTGGAAGAGCCTTGGAAGAAATATGTATTCCCCAACAACAAAATCATGTAAATTAGGAGAAGCAGTCACTTTCTGAATTTTTTTTTTTTAATAAAAGATCCCCACTGCCCTTTAAGAGTAGTG